>NC_029775.3:6973595-7000859 GCF_000817695.3 Arachis duranensis | reverse complement strand
TTGGGTAGAGTTTTCTGGGCTCAGCCCAAGACAAAAAAAAGAAAGGGTTCTCGAGACATAAAATTAGGAGGTGGGACCGGCCAAAAGAAAGGGTTCAACCGCGAACCGGAGACATAAACGGTTTGGTCTGATGCCTAAAACCGAAAATTATAAAACCGGATATAAATCGTTAAACCGGACAAAAACCGGCCGGTCAAACCGGAACCGGAACCTCCCGGTTTGAATAAAACGGCGCCGTTTCGCGCTTAAGGGGAGAAACAAAACGCCCTTCACCATCTCCTTCCTTATTCCTTCGAGCAGAAGTGCAGAACACGCTTGGCCTCAGCCAGGGAAAAACCCTAGCCGCCACCACCGCCGCAGGGAGGAGCCGTGTTTGCCGCCGTCCGTCGCAGTCAGGGGCTTGTCTCCTCGAGTCTTCGTGCGTCATAGTCAGGGGAGTTCTCCAAGTCTTCGATCTGTTCGCAGTAACCAGTCGCAGGCGCACTGCTTCTTCCTTGAGCTCGGCCGCCGTCGTGTTGTCGCCGTTGTTTGTCGCTGTTTTGTCGCCATCTGTAGCAGTCAGGGGTTCGTCACCAAAAAGTCTCTCTTCGTCTGTTGGCATTATCCAAGTCAAACCCCCTGTTCGCTGTCTTTTTCCTCGCTCGGCGCCCATCCTCCATCGGATTCGTCCTGCTTGCCGTCGTCTTGTCGCCGTCGCCCTCTCGAAGGTCAGTGGCTTTGGTGTGCCCTTGTTCTTCGTTTTTCGTTTTATTATGTGACTCTCTGTTCTGAAATCAACAAATCATTCAATGATGATAGGGTTTTGTGTTTTTGTTGAAAGCATTGATTTTCTCTGGCTTTGGCTTTCTGCTGTGGCTTCTGGCTTCTAGTGTGCTGTTGTGTGTTTTGTGACTCCACTGTGCTACTGCTGCTGCGTTGTGTTTTTGTTGAAATCATAAACAATTAATAGCAAAATTTCCAATATACAATAGAAACCATAAACGATTTTCTATTATGTTTTTGTTGCTGTAACTTGAATTTGTTGCTGAATTTGTTGCTTCCCAGTCACATAATCAGAACAGAATGCTCATTCAGTGCTTGGTTGATTGGCTTTGCTTTCTGATTGTATTTGATGATAAATTTTAAATTGATAGCTTTTAAATTTTAAATTTGCACTGCCTATGTTACTGATTCACTGTTCCTTCAATGCTTTTTATTGTTGTTAATGATTGTGATGAGCTTTGTTAAAATTGGGTTGAAAACTGTTGAATCTTTCTCCATTTTTCATTGTTCTTAGCTTCTGTGAATAATAAAATGCTTGTCGATCCTCCTATTTTTATTGTGATTACTGATTAACTGATTTGAGGTTAGTGGAAAGTTGAGTCTGTGTTACTCTGTTTTCAGGGATTTCAGGTTGAATTTCCGAGGTTGGTGGAAATGGAAGCTCTGACATTTTTGTCAAGCTGAATATGCAATCCTCTGCACCAAATTGTGGGAGACATTAATGGACAAGTGGGGCTGCACCAATTAGATTCAATACATCTAATGTGATCAAGTGGAAGGAAGCAAAACTGCAAAACAAAACCAGGGGTTGCAAAATACAAAAATAAATTGAAGGTAGCTGGTATACATTTAGTTTGATCAATGCTGATTTACTGATTAACTGATTACTGATTTACTGGTTTGAGGTTAGTGGAAAGTTGAGTCTGTGTTACTCTTTTAGGGATTTGAGGTTGAATTTGTGATTTGTGATTTCTTGGGTCTTTTGTAATGCTGCTGATTTGAGTTTGAAATTTGTGATTATTGATTGTGGCTTGTTAAGCTGCTGTTGTTAACTTGTTATGCACTTATACTGCTGTTTTGTTATGGAATTATGGCACTGAGTGTTTTGAATTTTGAATTTGTGATAAGTGATTTGTGATTTGTGATTAGTGATTTTGTTATGCTGCTGTTTTGAATTAATTTAGGGGTGATTGTTTGTTATGCTACTGTTTTGAATTAATTTAGGAGTGATTAATGATTATTTCTAGTTGTATTGTTGCTGTTTGCACCATTGCTCTTTTCACTATTTAACTTTGTATTTTGACAAGATCATATGGATTTGGTTGACATTTCATATAATGTTTTAAATTTGGAAGATATTTAAGATTTATATTAGACTATAATTATATTTTATGATGTTTATATATAATTTATTTATTCTGAAACGGTTTTTCCGTTGAACCACTGGTTGAACCGGTTGGATCAATGAACCAGTGAACCAGTAGTTAGAACGGTTTGATGATCGGTCTGGTTTTCCGAACCTTGACTAGGATTCCCTCCATCATAGCTGGAGCCTGGAGCAGAGTCGAAATAGCCGCGATTCTTCTCCTTCCATCAGCACTGGAGCAGCAATTCGACGTCTTCCATCATCCCTGGAGCAGCAATTTTCGTCGTCTTCCATCATCGCCGCAGTAGCCGTCAGCAGCAGAACACCGTGTCAAAAAACAAAAAACGACGACGGTGTAATGGGAAGAAGAAACGGGGGAAGGTCACTGCATGGAACCCTCCGCCGCCGGCTGGAGTCGTGCATGTCCAGTCACTCCACTGTCGATGATATCGTTAACCACCTCCGCTCCACTTACCCCGATTACCAACGCACCAAGCACCAAGCCCTCACTCGATTAGTTCAACAAGTCCTCGAGCCACGTTCCAAACACGCGACCAAAGTCTCTGCCAAGCGCAGCGGCCACGATGGCGACGAAGAAAGTGGTCGACGCGCGCTCCGAAAGAGACAGAAGAGAGTCGACGAAGGTGAAGAGAGGTTGCAGGGCGACAAAGAAACTCAGGGTTCTGCATCTTCCTCCTCTGCTTCAAGCTTGAGCGCGTCTGGGAGCAGCGGCAGTGAGGATGATGATGGCAGCACAGTGTCTGTTTCGACATCGGAGGACGCAAAATACCGGGAGAAGTACGAACCTGCTGTCGATTTGATGAAGATGATGCTGCGGAAAGCGTATACTCCTACGAAGGATGATAGTGCGAGGAAGATGAAACACGTCGTGCAAGATAAGAACGTTGAAATGGAGGTCGCCAATAGTGACAAGGCTACTAATGAGATTTGCGCTAAGAATGGAGGCGGAGGCAAAGTGAAGGCGGCGTCGAATTTGAAGGGTTCCGTTTCAAATGGCGACCATGGTGGTGGCAGCTTTGTTAAGCTGAAGGCAGGACCTAGGTTAAGTGATTTGGGTGGGATGAATGATCTTCTGGAAAAGCTGGTGGAAGAAGTGATTGTTCCATGGTATTATCCTGAGCTTCCAAGAAAGCTATGTCGTACTCCTACTACTGGAATCTTGCTGCATGGGCCACCCGGTTGTGGCAAGACCACACTGGCTCACGCCATAGCTAATGAGACCCGTGTTCCCTTCTATCCGATATCAGCTACTGAGTTGGTTTCTGGAGTATCGGGTATTTCGTTATCATTTCCTTAAACTTGAGGTTTCCTTTCTTTTGTTATTAGACACCAATTACAGGCACTGCTTATTTTTTTTTACTCTTTGGTCCGATGAATTGTTAAGGTGCATCTGAAGAGAATATCAGAGAGCTTTTCGCTAAAGCATATAGGACTGCCCCATCAATTGTCTTCATTGATGAGATTGATTCAATTGCTTCGAAAAGAGACAATTTACAGCGAGAGATGGAGAAAAGAATTGTAACACAGTTACTTGCCAGCATGGATCAATCAAGTAGGCATATGCAATCCGCTAATGGTTTGGACAGTTCTAATGTTCATCCCAGTTATGTTCTTGTAATTGGAGCTACAAATAGGCCTGATGCTCTTGACTCGGCCTTGAGAAGGCCTGGGCGGTTTGATCGGGAGTTTGAGAGAACATATCCTCTCTTTGCTCACTCGCAATCTTCCACTTCAGGGTTCATTGGATCTAAAATACATAGCCAGGTCTACACCAGGATATGTCGGTGCTGATTTGGCAGCCTTGATTACGGGGGCGTGTAATTTGGCCTTGAAGAGAATTATTTCCAAAAGGAGAGGGGAACATGAGACAAGTTATCTTGGAGACTGGTGGGGCGAACCTTGGCCTCTTGAAGATATGGATAAGCTTGTCTACACAATGTCTGATTTCCAGGTGCTCTAGATTTGTTTCTTTGTTTATTTTGTCTTATTATTAGTTGCTATAATGTTATTATAATTGTTAAAAGTGTTACTCATATTTACGGGGTATACATTCAGGAAGCTTTGAAAATTGTACAACCTTCATTAAGAAGAGAGGGCTTCTCATCCATTCCTGATGAGAAATGGGAAGATGTTGGCGGCCTTGATTATTTAAGGAAGGAGTTTAAAAATAGAATAATAAGGCCGATAAAATATCCTGAGGTTCATCAGGTAATTTTTTCAAAGTACACTTCATTTCCTTGTCCTAAAGTCTAATATAGAGAAAAATTGGCTATTAGATTAAACGAGCTCTTCCTTCCAGTCTTTCATATTCTCGGATAGTTGGTTTGGTAGCAGTCTCTTAATTCTTGCCTTAATTGCATTTTGTCATCTGAAAATTAATGGATTGATTTTTGCCTCCCCTTTCCTTGAAAATGGTGGTTAGTTGAATTTCATAGGTTGGTTAATGTTATTGGATTTATCTACTTCAGGCATCTAGGTTTGCAAATCAGACGGGAATTTTACTTTTTGGGCCCCCTGGTTGTGGTAAAACCCTTATTGCCAAAGCTGTTGCCAATGAGGCAGGAGCTAATTTCATTTATATTAAGGTTTGTCTAAATACTTCATCTTACCTTATTCATTTTTGGTTTTGCTTCACGGGGACTTACACTATATTGAATAAACCATTATTTTAAATTGCTATTGTTGAATTATTTTTAGGGGCCTGAGCTCTTAAATAAATTTGTTGGAGAAAGTGAGAGAGAAATTCGACTAACGTTTAGTCGTGCAAGGGCATGTTCACCCTGTATATTATTTTTTGATGAGGTTGGTTATTTTATCTCTCGATGAATGTTAACTATAATATTTTGACACAAAATTGTCTGACGTAACTATAAAAGTAATTTCTTATGTATTTATTCATTCATTGAATCATTGTTAAGTGCAAGTATATGTGCACTAGAGGGGGTCGTCCCCCAAGTTAGTACTCAGTAAACAATTTATGTACAAGACCTGTGCTTTATATATTAACTTATGTTGCCTATATGGAGTTCTAATTTGAGTACGTTTGGTCAATTTGTTTGAAAGGTGTGTAAGGATCCCAATAGGTAGCGACTTAGAGAAGTTTGTCATTATAAATAAAGTGTAGGACTATAGGAGAAATGAGTTAAGGTCATGTAGAATAGAGTACCATTTCTATCCATAAAGATTCATGATGTTGATAATTCTACCTATGAATAAATAAAATTGTGTAACCATGAAAGATGGAAGATGTTATTGTTATCCATAAAAGGTGGGAATATTGACAAATGTATACATGAATAAAATTAACGTTTGGATATTTTTATTGCGTAGAAACCATCTTTTGTGGGTACAAAATTAATTTTGTTAATTCACGGTTAAATTGTCAGTGTTACAAAACTAATTTTGTCAATTCACTGTTAATATTGTCAGTGTTTTTAAGTTAGAAATGGTAGTTTACTCGGTCATTTATTGAGATTAGTCTCTTACGAGAATTCGAAATCAACTCTTGAATTAGGATTCTAGTATTCTGTTACATTGATTTGGGAATAATACCTGTTATTTATCACTATTCAATTAACTTCAGGTGGATGCTTTGTCAACCAAACGTGGTGCAGAAGGTGGATCAGGCATTGAGCGAGTAGTGAATCAGGTCAAACAATACTAGTTATTGGATAAATAATTCTGATATCATTATATTATTAAAAAATGGCATTATTATTTGCAACTGCAGTTACTAATTGAGCTAGATGGTGCGGGGCAACGCCAAAATGTTTTTGTCATTGGTGCAACAAATAGGTAAAATTTTATTTGTCATATCTATTTAGTTATTTTTGTTTCCATCTTATTGCAGTGAAGTAAATTTCTCATTTTGTAGGCCTGATAGGATGGATGAGGCTCTCCTCCGTCCTGGTAGACTTGGTAAACAACTTTACGTTCCTCTGCCAAGCACTGACCAGCGGTTTTCAATATTGAAAGCTCTTGCAAGGAAGCAGCCTGTTGATCCTACTGTGGATCTGAGAGCCATAGCTGAAGCGTGTGAAAATTTTAGTGGCGCTGACCTTGCTGAATTGGTTTGTCCCTGCTTTATCTTTTTTCTGCTTGTTTTAATAATCCTTTGAAGGAGGAACAATGGGGGAAGTTGTCATTTTCTTGATGATACAGGTGGATGAAGCAACTCGTGCTGCTCTTGATGAGAAATATACCGCAGTTGAAGAAGCTTTGACCTCAGTTGAAGCCTCTAGTGATACTTATACTTGCAAGCCAAGACATTTTGATATAGCACTTAGTCAGGTCTTTCCCTCTGTTTCTCCGGCGGTATGTCCCATTCTTTTATGTATCTCTCTTTCACACATTAAAGCTGCTGTCTTACCGAGTAAACTAAGGAACTTGTTTCATTTATTTGAATCAGAAAAGGCGTAGGTATGAGCGCTTGGCAAAGCATTTTAAAGCATCATGAGGATCATGGCACTGATTGTTTTAGGAGATATAACCCCTCCTTGTCTAGTCGACTTAAACTTGAGCACTTCAAGTAGTAGCACTACAAGAAAATGTGTATTAAAATATTTTTTAGCTGGAATATTTTCAAGTTTTAACACTTATTTCAGGTTATTTTTTTGTGATAATATGTTATTAATATTTGAAAGTTATTGCCTAGTAAGTCAAACATGGCGGTGTTGCTTCCTAGAACCAAAACTATAGATTTATCTGGCAAAAAAAATGGGTTGACAAGCTGAATACAGTGCAAAGTAAGAGCTTCCTCGACTTAAGATGATTTACTCAGTATTATTAAAGTATGCTGCACAGATGTATAATCTTATTACATTTAATTTATTTTAAAATGAGTTTGATTGGAGTTGTTTTTGCTTATATTGTTTCTCATAAAGAAAATAATCAAATTTGTAAATCTCAAGTTGTCATTTTTTAAAAAATGGGGAGTAGAAAATATCTAACAATATGAAAGGTTTGATAATTACTTATAGTTGTAGAATATTTAAAACAACGGGGTATGGAAGGGTATATAACAAAAAAACTAACAGAACTCAGTAAAACCAAGACTATATGGTATATGTATATGTTCTAAAGCAATCAAATAAATTAGCTACTCTCGATTATCAGAATTTGAAGTAACATCTAATTTTGTTGAACAAGTTATAGATGAGACATATAAGAAGGTGAATTTTTTTTTTTTAACACTAGAAAGACTACTTGAAAATGTGAAAGACTTAGAAGAAAAAGAAAGAATCCAAAGGTAGAAAAAAAAATTCAAAAATTGGGTTGAAAAGTAATCAAATAAGAGAATGTCATGAACAAAAAGATATTCCACCCAAAATTATCAAGTTGCAATCTTTTTTATTCCTTACAGTCTTTTTTTAACATTTTTTATTTTTATGAAATTATTTTGTATATTATTACTTTTTTTTTTTTATACTTGTGTTTGTATTGCAGGCGAAAAATTTCTGCTTCAAATCCATGCTTAAATAAAGTTGTATTGCCATTTTATTTATGTCAAGACATTACTAATCAATCATAAAATCAAGTTACAACACTAAATTTGAATAATTAATTAATAAAATAGAAAACTATTTATTTAAATTTTGCATTTTTATGTTTCTTTTCAGATTTGTAATGAATGACTTTATAAATTTTCTATTTTTGTTTCGTTTATATTTTTGACTATTTCTCGTATTCTTATCATAATATATTTTCACTCACCCTTAGTTATATCTATTGTTTTGCATTGATACAATGAGAATAATATAAAACTATTTTTATTTACTCATGATCTGTACAATCTTTATTACACAATTAACAAAAATTCACAATTAACATAAAAAAAATGGTGAATCCTCTATGATGAGCATATTATCAAGCTAAGCATTTTTTTTAGTAAGTAAACATCTCTTGTATCCGATTAAGGATCAAAGGAACTTTAGAAGCATCATAAAACTCATCCTGTAACACATAGCATAGGCTAGTCAAACCAGGATTATTAACAAGTCACACTCAAAATTAAACCACAACATTAGACACAAAATAAGCATCATAAAGACATAAGATCACATAAAAAAATATAATAAATCAACTCAATTTATATCAATATCAACTTATTAGAAATCTATTGAACCAAGGTGGCATCATTAATTATTCCAAACACTCTTTAATTTTCTCTTAATAACATTCTTATTCTAAGTGTTAAAAAATTTTTTGAATACATTTACAGAAGTGTTCCTTCTCCTTCAATATTAAAATTAAAAAAAAAAACTGAAAAAACAAATAAATTGTCTAAGCTAATAATAATATTAATATATATTTTTTTTGGAAGTAAGATAAATAAAATACATATTATTTTGCATGAATAGTAAAATCGTATTTTGGAAAAGTACATATACCAATTTTTTTCTTTCTTTTTAGAGATGATTTGACATATGATTTAATGATTTTCAAATTCTTAATAAAAATGTAAACATAAATATTTTATTGAATATTATATTCAAATGCATTAAACTTTAGATTCAAATATATAAAAAATAAAATTCAACAAAATTTTTTTTACATTTTATGACATACAAAACATAAAAAACGATAAATCTAACTATTAAATATTTTTATCATTGATTAAATAATTAATATTTTTTTCAAAATCTTCAAAAAAATCAAATACTTCGTAATTAGTGGTGTAATTTTTAGCAACATCTTTTAAAACGAAATTTGTTTTCATTCGTTTATCATCTTTTTTTAAAGATGTTTGATAAAAATTAACTGAATACTTTGAAATACAACAGGTACATAACCAACGACCCTTATCGCCCGTCGCCACAATGAAAGCATTTATTTTCTGTTTTCTTCTTCTTCCTATTATTTCTTTCATGATTATCCCATTTCTTGTGAATTTTTTTTTCTTTCATAATTTTTTTTATCAAAATCTTGTCATTTACCACTTTTAAGGTTATAATTTGCTGTATTTACTTAAAAAAATGAGACGATACCGGCTGGACATCCTTTATGATTTCTCATGAGAAATTCATTATTTTGTTTAGCAACAAGGAAATATGCAATTAGTTTAGAATATTTTTAAATCTTTTTTCTTAATATTGCTGCTTCGAGGTATGGAAGATCGATTTGTGAGGTAATTCAAAAAATTACAAAATTATATTCTTTATGGATTTAAAATCTTATAGGCGCAATTATATACATTCATAATAGATTTGAGAAAATATCATTGTCTTTTGGTGATTATAACTTTTCAAAAGATTTTTTTCACAGATCAGAATCTTTCAAAGTGTGATATTCATTCTTCAATGCTTCATCAAGATGATGACAAATGCATATTATAGCTTTAGATTTATCCTTTTAGATGCTTTATTATCAATTTTATAGTGTCTCAAAGACCCTTTGAATCAAGATGAATTTTAACATCTAATATCCGTGATAAATAGTTATTTTTAAATATATTAAAAACATTAAATTTAAGATGAGAAAATTTTAACATAACATAAAATTATTACCTATGCGTTTTCTTTCTCAAATTTGATCATAGCTTCATGTTAATAAAGTATTGTAGAATAAACAAACAGAAAAAAAGTAGATATAGAAATAAAATAGAAAGAATAAAATTTTTTTATTAATAATTTTTAATATGTATATCTCATTATAATTGAAATTTTATAATACGCTCTCAATAATAATATACTCACTAAAATATATATTATATAGATATTATATAAAACAAAAGAAAAGTATAGATAAATAATGAAAATACTAAACAATGTGAACAATAGATATATCGAATGTTTAATTTATTAGGTATACAGATAGTTATTTTAATATTAAAATTTAAATAGATAATTTGATAGTATAGTATGCTTTTATTTTATTAGACTAATTTTAAATCTTATTGTTCATATTATTTATAAAAATTATTACCTATCTAACAAAATTCTCTCTCTCTCTATATATATATTGTGGTTTAGTGATGATATTGCACGGTTTTCAATATCTATCCGTTGGTGGTTTAGTGAATCAAATTAAGTTAATCAAGACATTCATATTTCATAACATTAGTATCTATTTTGATATAAAATTTATTATATATTTTCTAATTAATTTTACTCCCTAGACAACTAATTCTAAGCATACATAGAGTAAAATATATTTTGTATCTTTAACATTTTAAAAATTTTAATATTTAACCCAAATATTATGAATAAATATTAATGTCATGATTCAAAATGAACTATGATTAGCGCTCAGCGAAATTATCCTCTAATAAACCTAACAAATTTAAATATAAGTTAAATAAAAAAGTTATAAATGTTTTTAATAAATTTACAAATACTAGAATGAATAGTTACATATTATTTTTAACAAAAAACATAAAATAAATCGATATGATTAAATTCTGCCTGTAACATATAGAACATATAACATCTAAGAACTTAACAAAAAATGAGTACTTATTACAGATAATTATCTTTGGATAATAAAAGCTCACAATCGACGACTATCAGTTCCTGAATTTTTTTTTAGAAAATAGAGTAAATTTTACAACTCAATGGCTAGATAATATACATATAATTCACATGAGACCATATAAATCATACTATCAAAATATATTTTATTTAAAAAATAGTAATTTATACAAATAAGTGAATCGATAAAGGAGTTCTCAATAAAGAAATCAAATCAAATATTCCACATATTAGGCTAGCAATACTCCTACTAGTTGAGGTATGAGGCAGATGCATCTAAGTTAACGTTATAACTGCCGTTAACTACGATTTTCTAATAAGAGCCTCCCAAACCAATTCAAAACATATAATTTCAAATACAATAAATTTTTTAAATCTTCAAATATCTGAGGTATCAAATCAAATCAAATAGTACTTTCTCATCCAAATCTTTTTCTAACATATTTTCTCAATCATAAGAAATTTTAAATATTTTTCACAATTTTAAAGTAAGTGAATACCGATAAATAATTCAATGCTTCAAACATATTCGAGTAAATCAAATGTTCTTAAATACTATAAACCTTCATCAAACATACATATAGTCTCATGTAAAATTTCTAAGGTGTAAGCTTCACAAAGATAACTATTCAACTATAATAAATTAATTATTCTAATCAAATTAAAATTCTTTGACAATAATTTTATAAATATAATTAAAAGCTCATAATAGCATAAATCAGAAAGTCAACAATTATAGATATAAAGTCTACTCACAATTTGGTCTTAAGAGACTGAAGAGACCGAAACCAGAGTGTCAAAGTAAAAAGTGAGGAAGGTTAAAGTAGAATGGAAGGAGAGAGAGCGTAGGATTTAGGCCAAAGCAGTGGCAATGACAATAAAACAACACCAGACAAAAGCAATAAATTCAAATCGAATAAAAACACAAATACAAACATAATTCTAGAAAATTTAAAACAGAATAGAGGCAGAAAATAAATCAAAACAGGAGCAAGGCAGGAAAATAAAATGGTGACAAAGATAAGGTGAAAATAGAACAAACAAAGGGAAGAAGCTAGATCAGAACAGTGGCGAGGTAGTATTGTCAGTGAGTTTCGAAGCGTCGGCGTGTTTTCTGGCGACAGTAGAGGCGGCACTGGTCAAAAGCAAAATAGTGGTGGCATCAGTTCCTCTTCTCTGGAAGTGGGTCAAGTAGCTCCGACGAATAGAGGGAGGCGGGGGTCAGCCACGGTGGAGCAGAATAGGGGCTGAAGTAGCTTCGGGGTGCACCAGCAGTGAGCTCCGGTGACAACAACGGTCGCAGCAATGACAAAAGCCTCTATCGTCACCTCCGCTCATGAATGCTACCCTCCTTTTCTATAGTTAATTAGTAAATTTATCCAAAATTTGAGTAACTCTACCTTAAACATGATCGAGAGATCTCCATTTACTCACTTGTACACAAATAAAACACACTCTTCTTTTCATTATACGAGCTTCCGCCGTTGCCGCTTCTGTCCACTGCTCGCGTCGCATGAGCTCTCTGCATCACCGCTTGCGTCGCATAAGCTCCCTCGCTGCCACTCTCATCGCATCTGCTCCCTTCATCACCGTCGTGGCAAAGCTCTCTCCGTCGCATGATACGTGTTTTAAATGTTCGTGATATGAAGAGTTCAAGTGTTATTTAAAAAATATTAGTTTATATATTTAGAATGTTTTAATTTAATTTGATGTATTTTGATTCTGTTTATTTAATTACTAGATTTGGTCTTATGTTTATGGGCTTTAGGGTTTTTCTTTGTTTTAACCTAATAAGAGGTTATAAATACCTTCTTAGCTATTGTAGTCGTAGTATACAATGATTTAGAAATTTGAAAACCCTTTTTTGGTTTCGTGATGAAACTATGGTGTAGACAATTGAGGTTGAGGAGTCCCTCTCTTGTTGTATCGGGGAATTGGGTAGAAGGTTGAGGAGTCCCTTCGATTCAATTCCCAAACTATGGCGTTGACAATTTAGGTTGAGGAGTCCCTTTCTTGTTGCGTCAAGAAATTGGGTAGAAAGTGGAGTGATTCTCTCTGTACTCAATTTCATCTTATCGTTTTTGTTTCTATTTCAATTTTATTGTACTTTTTTTATTCAGTTTGAATCCTTATCTTTTTGTTTATCTTTTATTCCTTTATCATTTGGTATCAGAACTTAGGTATTAGATTAATTCTTATTAATCTATATTTATTCTTCTTTTATCATAAAAAGAGAGTCTAATGTCTGTCGCATCTTTTTTTTAAATTCTTGCATTTTTATTTTCTGTTTGTGTTTCATTATTGTTGATTTTATTGTTTAAAAAAAATAAAAAAAGCATACAATGCAAAAAAAAAAGAGAAAAAAAGTATAGTGAAAAAAAAGAAATTATCTTTTTTTGTAATTATTGTCTTTTTCATATACTATTTTTTTACCTACAAAATTGGAGGACGAATCTTTTTTGAAGAGGAGAAGAATGATATGTGCTTCAAATATTCGTGATATGAAGAGTTCAAGTGTTATTTAGAAAATATTAGTTTATATTTTTAGAATATTTTAATTTAATTTGATGTATTTTGATTCTGTTTATTTAATTACTAGATTGGGTCTTATGTTTATGGGCTTTAGGGTTTTTCATTGTTTTAACCTAATAAGAGGTTATAAATACCTCCTTAGATATTGTAGTCGTAGTATACAATGATTTAGAAGTTTGAAAACCCTTTTTTCATGATGAAACTATTGTGTGGACAATTGAGGTTGAGGAGTTCCTCTCTTGTTTCATCGGGAAATTAGGTAGAAGGTTGAGCAATTCCTTCGATTCAATTCCCAAACTATGGCGTTGACAAGTTAGGTTGAGGAGTTCCTTTCTTGTTACGTCAAGAAATTGGGTAGAAAGTAGAATGATTCTCTTTTGTACTCAATTTTTTCCTATCCTTTTTGTTTCTATTTCAATTTTAATATACTTTTTTTATTCAGTTTGAATATTTATTTTTTGTTTATCTTTTATTTCTTTAGCGTCTGCTCTTTTCGTCGCTATCGTTGCAGAGCCCTCTCTATCGCCGCTCTCGTTGCGTATGCTCCTTTCGTTGCATCCTCGCACGAGCTCTCTCTGCCGCCACTCTTGTCGCGTCTGCTTCCTTTGTCGCATCGTCGCACAAGCTCTTTCTACTGCTGCTCTCATCGCATATGCTCCCTTCGTCGCACGAGCTCTCTTCACCGCTTCTCTCATCGCATGGGCTCCCTTTGCCGCCACTCTCATCGCATACGCTCCCTTTGCTCCCCTTCCATTTGCTCTCAGTTCTTCTTGTAACCGTCTCTGCCTCTACCATTTTTTTTTGCTATTTATGCTTTGTTTTTTATCGTTGATCAATATGTTATTATTGATTTAGTGCTAATGTTGCTGTTAATATAAGTGATTTCTACTATCAATGTATTGTAGCTGCTCATTGTTGATGAAATTACTGATTAAATTCTTGATCAAATTAGGTTAGTTTTAAATTTTTTCTTAATCTATACTTATATTATATGTTATTGATAATATTGATAATAAACTTAATCATAGCTTTGTTATTTGGTTTTGGATCTGTTGCTTGAGATTAGTTACTTGAACTTTTGGTTTAGTTAGATGATTTTGTATTTTTCTTATTTTATTTCAATTTAATTATTTAGGTGGAATTTTGGTTGAATCTGTTAGTCGTCTGAATCTTTGACCTGGTAGTTTGAATGGTTGAATGATTGGTTCATTTGTTCAGAACCTTGTGTTATTTTGTTTAACCATTAGTTGTTGTTGTAATCAGATGTTAGAATGTCTTGTTATATTTTACAGGAATGGATGCCCAAGTGGCTTATGGCTTCCATTATAAACGTAATGAAAAACTTACCTTGCAAGTGGTCCAATAACGAACAAGGTACTAACTTTGGAAATGGATCCTCTCCAGTTTTTTTAACACTTGACAAAATACAGTGCAATCTCTCACCTTTGATTTTAATAGTGGGACCAGAAATAAATAAGAGAGAGAGTGGTGAATGGTTAGATTAAACACTGCACACCATCCAGTTTTTTATTCACTGGAGAGGATCCACTCCCACTAACTTTTAAGCCGTTGTATGCTCTTTCTAAATTAAGTATTATTGTTGTTGATTATAAATTTTTTTTTAAGCAAGAAATTAGTAATCTATATCTTTTCTTTTTTTGCATTTGTATGTTGGTATTAACTGTTTGACTTGTAAAATGATACAACAGATTTTACTCCATAAAGGATTTTAAAACCTTTTTTTGCTTTTGTTTTTTTGTTTTTTTTTTCTAGTCGCAGATCATATACTCTGGTTATAGTTGTACCCAGGACTGGCTCTTCACACCTTGTACAACTGATATGGGTTTAAGACAAGATATACCAACTAAAGCAATTTTTTCTTAGATAAATTTAAAGAAAAAAAAGAAAAATCATGCAACAACTTTTAAATATGAAACAAATATTTCTTTAGATAAGAGAATGATTATTTTACTAGTACTAGAATTGTCTCTTCTTTTCTTTTTGTAAAACAAACTCGGGTTTGAGTTGTCAAAAGGTTTTCTATTTTCAGAGTTTGTCTGTGCTATAATGTTGTAATCTTGTGTTCTATTGCATACCTGTAATATAATTCTTGCTAGTGTTTCCGAAATATTTTGAAAACGTCATTATATTTCACCACATTTTAGATGTTACTACTCTGTATTTTTTTCGTCTAAGTTTTGAACTCCTGTTTTAATTTATAGAATTCTAAATTATTTGCCTTTACATCCTACTGAATTTGAAGTAGCAATCTCTTTGTTGTTTTTAGTTTGTTCATTTTGCATGATAAAGTTACATTTTTTTTTTCAATAGCAATAGTTGCAACAAATCTTCATAACTATTGAAGTAGAAGAGACCCATGGAATAAATTCAAACCAGAATATTTAAAAAAGGTATTGTATTTGTGTTGCTTGACACCTTAATATAAGGTTAGGTCGTTAGGGTGTACAAGTTTACATTGTCTTAGCAATGGGAATAAGTGTTTGTTTGGGTGTTATTAAATCGATAAAAATTTTTAATAATAAAAGTAAACGCACTAGAAAAATAAAAAAAACATTTGTTTTGAGAAGCCACAATTTACATCTTTTTTTAAAAGATCTTTTTTCTAAAAAAAAAAGATGTTTTCACATAATAAATGAACAAAAGAGTAATTTGATCTTATTTTACCCAAATATAATTGATAAATAAAAATATCTTTTTACATGAAATATCTAAATATAAAATCACTTTTATTTTTATAAAAGATCTTTTAAAAAAATATCATTTAAAAAAAATATTTTTTGAAAATGACATCCAAACAAACCCTAATTCCTCTTTTACCACCACAAAAACTAAGGAAAAAAAAATCCCATCATATCAACCCATATGATATTCTCATTTCCCTGTACTTTGGTGATTATATATCAACACTCAATAGACCTGTTCTACCTGACTGCCATTGACTTCTGACCCATCTCTTAGTATAAGCTTAATGAGAATGTTACTTATATTTTTTCAAAATTTAAGGGTATTTTTTTTAAAAGGGCTTTTTTGTGTTCTTCCAGAAAGGTTTTGTTGAAGCTGACATTACTTATGGCCTTTTATAAATATATGGTTTAAAGCAAAGGTGGCATGCATCATTTGTCATGGTTGAATTGATCTCTGCAAAGCACATCACTGATCAGCGGTACACCCGAATGCAAATGTGGCCAGACCACCATGTTATTACTACTGGCTCATGTGAATTTGAAATCTTGTGTTATGTTGCATTTGTGTTGATCTGACCACTTTTAGTTTCTTGTTGTACATTGCTAATAAAATATGTCAACCTGTTGATTTCTTTTCTTCCTTTCTTTTAATTTTTTGTTGTTGATTTTTTCTTAGGCAGTGACTTTTCGATTGGAAGTAAGAGGTGGAGAGTGGGAGAATTATACGCAGATGGATGGAGAACCATGGAGCAGCCTTTGAGCAGGGACTTCTCAACAGTCGTGGAAATAAAGAGAGCGCCTTTTTAGTCACTTATGGCCAGTGGTGAGTAACTCTGATGTTTTAACGTTCTACTGCAGCAAGGATTCATGCTCGGAGTGTGTATAATTAACCATAGGTATTGGCTTGGTTCTCCATTAAGTTTGAAACCACTTCTGCCAACTCTGTATCTAGAAACTAAGAGCATCTATAAATCAAAGTTATGTTTCTGATTTACGAGAATAAATTCACAATCTCAATGAAGAGATTTTCCAATGTGTTACTTAACAAACAGATGAACGTATTAGTAAGTTATTAGATACACGCTTGGTTCCTTTCGAAAAGACTCACAAGAAACTAGAGAAGTTAGACCGGGTAATTGGAAAGACCAAGAAGGAAAAACTGAAATAGAAGAAATGGAATGAGACTTATGTTAGCTATTACAAGAAAGTGAGAGCGTCAAGTAGTTTCAGTATTGTTCCACTACCACTGCCGTCGTGCCACCCTCAATCTCTTCATATAAGGACGATGATGATGATGAGGATAAAGATGACATTGAGGATTATAACTGATATTTTTATTATGGTTGAATAATACATTGAGAATTATAGTTGATATATCAATACACATGTGTTTATGTTATGAATTGACTTGCTTGTTTATAGTAGTACTTTTATTCTAGTTTGATAATACGATAAACTTGTTTATTTTTTTAAAGGGAAAGTATGAGGAGCCAATGGAATATTTGTACAATGTGTACAATGGAGGTTTAGGGAGTATTAGAGATATAACCATTGAGTTCCGCTAGAGAGACAATGACATATATATACAATATGTAAATGGGCTTTTTATCTAGCCCACTTATATTTGAAAATAATAATAAACACCCAGATAACCTAATTGTAATCCCTAAAAGGAATTTACCCCTAATTCACCCCTTTCATCGTGTTACCTTATCACCAAAACACCTCATCCTCACTGCTCACCTTCCCCCACACCGCCATCTAGCTGTCCAAATCGAAACCTGCAGCAGCACCTGGAACACGTCTGCGTTGAAGACCCACTGTTCGCGATCGATCTCCGTCGGTGGCAGCGTCGGGATCGCACACTCGTTCCTTTCTGCCGACGCAAGTTGCTGGGCCCAAGCGCCACTCTTGATCGCCCTCGGCGGAAGCATCACCGGTGTACTTTTTGCAACTGCGTATTTGTTCTTTGTTTCGCCAACGGACGTGTTCCAGAACCTCTTTCGACCATCCAAGTTGATTGCTTTACTTTCTTCTTTTCATGATTACTCCCTGCAGTTGGTACTTGTTTTATAGAGTGTTTAATATGTTTATTTTTCTGAAACTACATGGTGAAAAAGAAATAAATGGAATTTTATTATTTTGGAGCATGAGAAATTAGATGTTGTTTGAGATTGTTACAATTGATTTAACAGCTTCGCCGCCTGACGTGAACTATTTACCGGGACCAACACGAACAACAGAACTATATCGTCGTCGAGCATCCACGTTAAGTGGGATAGTTTCTTCCTTTCATGAAACATCATTCACCTTGCAGTTTGTAGTGTAGAGAGTGTATGTTGCTTATTTGCTTGATTTTACACGGTGAAAATGCAGTATATAGAATTTTAGTATGTTCGAGCATGTGAAATTAGTTCTTGTTTGAGATCGTTGCAATTGATATAACTTTTGAGCGGGAAAGGTGAATAAGGTTGTTAAACTAGTTTAAATAGCATTTTATTTTCCCGTCCGGTGTGGACCTTTGGATGTGATGTTACGTAAACCAGTTGATCACTGGTTTCTTATTCTTGACCATCATTGGATGGTTACTTTAGTAGGTTATTGGATATTCGGTGATAATGATAAATTTTTTTCCATGTAATTGGATGGTTACTTTAGCTGGGTATTGGATGTTTGGTGTTCATGGTAGATTTTTTTTGTCCCTTTAATTGGATGAAAACTGTAGTAAGTAATCAAATTGTTGGTTTTCACATTTACATGTATCCATACTTGATTATAGTTTTTATTTTATTTAGATATGCTTATTACATGGTCCACTGGAGGATTAAATCGGATGTTATTTTCTTTTGTTAATTCTTTCATGGTTCGTATTCTTTCATGGTTTGTATTTTTTCATGATACGAATACTGGCTTTTGATATGAGCTACCAAATACTAATTTTAAGTGATATAGGTACTACTTATTAGTTACCATAGACAACATCCAATATTAAACAGTACAAGGTAGTGAGGCCAATATTAATGCACCAATCTCCAAAAATGAATAAATATTGCTGAAGGAAGTTCCTAATAGATGGTTACATGAGCAATATTTTTCTAAGAATTTCAATATGTTTGTCCAAGCAAGTTTCTGCCATTTCCAGGTTTACTATATAATAACATGTTTAAGTGTTTAACCGTAGGGGGTTAGAAAAACCAGATGTTGATGGATTCAGTTTTAATTCTGGACTCAGCTACTCTTAATCCAGTTATGGTAGTATATATGTCATTATATTTTGGCTTTATTTGAACATGTAAAGCTTCGAGCCCATTTTGTAATTTTAGAATTCAGATCATACTTGCACAAATATAACAATAACCCCACTTAACTCAGTTTGCTACCCTTGGTTACGTCACAACGCAAGCCAAAATCTAAGCCATAAAATACCAAGTCTTTTTGCTGTCCTATATTAGTCGAAGTCTAAACACATATGAAGCAGCACAACAACAAAATATTCACTGGATTAGACAAATATTGACTGAATTCTTTAAATGTTACATTGTCGTGTTATCTATCTTGTTTATTGGTTATTAATTTGAAAACATACTGCAATGTATTGCAGGTGCCAGCAGCGTGACATGAGATTAGTTTTTTTTGAGTTAATAGTCAATTTCGTCCCTTAAAGTGTCCTCGATCTCCATTTTTGTCCCCGAAAGTCAAAATTAATAAAAAACGTCCTCGAAAGATACCCGTGTTGATCACGTTTGTCCTTTCGTCTTCTTGGTTGATGAGATGGCAAACGGCCGCTTACGTGGCCCGTTAACTGCCAAGTTGGCCAATGCCAGGCTGTAGGATGTTGCTGACAAGATAAGTTTTGTTTAAGCAATCAAATTAGTCCTTCGAGTTTATAAACCCTAATCCCAATTTGAACGATAAATACATCGAGGTGATCACTTTCGGTGGCAGTAGAGGTAAGTAGGAGGAGTAATCCCTGGTTGGCTGCGTGGATGGAGAGAGGAGATGGTGGTTGTGGTGGCGGTTTGTCACATGCATCGCACGACAGTCATGGATCCAGTGTTTCGATGCGAAGGAGGAGGGTGAATGCTCATGATGGATTATGTTTTTGTGGGTTGAAGAATGTGATTAAGAAATCTGGGACAGCGAAAAATCCGAATAGATTGTTCCATGCATGTCCAAGGTACCGGGTGATTGATGGTAAAGGAAGTTAAAGCTTTTTCATGTTCTTATATGTTGTTGGGTGTTCTCTGATTTTTTTTGTTTACTCCCATCTGAAATTGCAGAAGGGCAGTCACTGCAATTATTTTAAGTGGGTTGATGATGATGAATTTAAAGCAGTGGGTGAGTGTGGTACAAAGAAAGATGCAGGAGTTTATATGGAGGTTGAAGGTGAGTATGATGAATGGAGGGTGAAGGTGGCATGGAAGTTGGGCACTTTGGAAGCTGAAGTTAGAGCTTTGAAACTAATGATGATTTTGCTGTTTGTAGTAGCTGTGATACTTTGTTGTTTCTTATGTACTTCTAAATGAACCCAGTTATCCTCTATGAACATGTAATGATGTATTGAAATTGTTGATTTGGATGGGAGTAGTTATTTGAAGTTGGAAGCAATTCCCTGTCAAATGTGGATAATTTTATAAAATTTGGCAATTAATTCTGTGTTTGCATGAATTATGTTGAGGCATAAACAAAATGAAGATAGTAAGTAATCTTAATCTTAATAGTAAGTTGTGATTGACGGTTAATTGTCACATTGTCTTAATAGAGAAATAACAGAACAAAGTCATAAGGTTCTTAACTGACAAATACATTGTCCATATACTAAATTACCAGACACAAAAGCAACAAACAGAATGTTGTTTCATACACAAAATGAGTCAACAACTACACATTCCTAACAAATCAAACTTTGTCATCAGTCTTCCTTGGAACGTTGAAGCCTGGAGTAGGCACAAAGGTCATGAATTTTTCCAACCGCTTAGCAGTTCCAGAACTTGTTCCCTTAATGGTCTCAGCAGAAACAGCCACAGATCCAGTTGCAACATGCTTAGGGGAGGACGTTAACCTTGCTTTTCTTTTGATCACTTGCAACTTAAGTGGCCTACCAATCAATTGATCCTGTATGATCTAGTACCAAATGAGTTTCTGACATGATTAGGCTACATTCAAATTTTTTTAGGAGTGATGATAGATGATACTACCTTTAGGGGCTCCTGGGTTGGTGGGATGCATTCCGAGTCACTGGTTTCACTCTCTGAGTCAGCCTGAGTGGGTGATGGAAGTGAAGGCATAGGTGCCTCAGCTTCTGTACCAATATCAGTATCAGTAGGGGCAGCATTTACTTCGGGTTCAGCACCTTCTGGATCAGGGGTAACAACTGCCAATTGTAGCTGCATCTGCTTGGCATGTTCCTCAGCACCCACAGCCTTTTTCTTTGCGCACCCTCTTTTGTTGTGTCCAACCTCACCGCAGTACATGCACCAACTTGCACTCTGGATCCTGGATTGCTAGTAAGTAACTCGTTTGCATAATCCCACACCAAACCATACTGGGCTATCTCATCACCCTCTACAATTTTCCTAGTGCCCTGGTGATGCATGTGCTATTGAGGTACACATTACACTTTCGGACAAACCAATCATACACCTCTCAATGCTTCATAGTTGGGTGCTTTCTAAGCTTAGGTACTAGCTTGCTAAGTGTCCAGATTTGGGTTGCAGCCCTATTTTTCCTCTTTCTAAGGCAGGTGTGATTATCAACTAGCATTTTAGTTTGCCAAGACAAATCTTTACTGTTACAAGCACAATAAACCACCCATGGACAATCATCTGACTTACAAACAGCTCTAACACTAACTCTATCATTCTTGGTAAATAATATATTTCTGCCCCACTGGATAGTGTAATCCCTAGTGGCTTGTATAAATTTAGCTTTTAATTTGAAAGTCATACTAACCTTAAACTTCAGGTTTCCAAATTTGGTTTTTTCATTATATTGGGGATAAACAATATGTGTCTCCTCATCAGAGTCTAACTCCTTTCCAGAATCCTCTAAATGCCATGAGTCAGGATCTGAGAAACTTCCAAGATCATCATCATCTTCCTCTGCATCTACCAAATCATAACAAGCAAGACATTAAAATCTGGCCAAATGAAATATTAAAACAGTAGCAATCCAGATTGAGAGCTTACCAGATTAAGAGCTTTCTTCATCTTCGAAAGCCTCATAACTTGAGTCATCAGTTTCAATTTCTTTATCCGCTATTCTAGACTTAGGAGGCCTATGCTTCTCCTTCGCTTCAGCTTGCTTTTGCTTTCTTTGTGAACCTTTTCCACTATCAATATCACTTTCACTGCTGTATAAATTGTCTCCTAGAACTTTCGCAGGCTTGTACAACTCATCTTTAGTACTCTCATACGAGTCATGAGAGTCAGAATCTTCATCCTGGATGGGACCTTCTCTTACAGTTCTTCCGGATCTTGTTACTCTGCATGCACTGGTATTTCCTTTCTTGTTATCACTTTCTGGGTTCTTGGCTGGTTGAGAGGATGTTTTGGAATAATGTGGGGCTGTCTTTCCCTGATTGTTGGTTTTGGTTTGTTGAGGGTGGAGTTTTGTTGACTCCAAGGGAGCCTTTTTGGGCTGAGATGTGGTCTTTGAGGCCTGATGTGTTGGTTTGGTGGGCTGAGAATAAGGCTTATTGGGCTTACTGGGCTGTGAGGCTGGCTTTGTTGGCTGAGAATTGGGCTTATTGGGCTGAGCTTTGGGCTTACTGGGCTGTGAGGCTGCCTTAGTGGGCTCAGAGGTTGGTTTCTTTGGCTGAGGGTGGTTCACTGTGGGAGTTTTCACAGGTTGGGAGTGGTGCATCTTGGCCTGAAAACTGAACTTCTTCTTCTTACTAGTTCCTGCTTCCAGAAGAACTACACCTTCCCCTATGTTGTCCACTACACAGGATTGTGAGATGCAGTCCTCAAAGTATAGGTTAATCAAATGGTGGTTCCTCCTACAATCCTTGCACATTGCAATCAAGTTAGCATCTGTCACCAACTTCTTCAACCTAGATGGAATCTGAACTCCAAGAACTTTCCACCAACAATTGCCAGCCTCAATGTATCCCAGCTCCTTATAGTAACCCCTTACAAAAAACACATCAAGTGTGTCTCCCTCAACACCCATCAATACCTCTGTATTATCAGGTTCATAAACCATGTCTCCATCCTCACCCGTCCTAAACAACCCACCATGGTGAAAAACAAACATCATGGGAGGACCCTCCATCTACAATGACAAACACGAAAACATCATAAACAAACATAACCGGCAACAACTGCTCTGTATCAATCACCACCTACTACACCCAGTTGGTACCGATCAACATTTAACCCAAAAAAAACATGCAACAGAACCATCACTAAATTCAAACATCACTGACTACTGTCACAGAGCCATACAAAGTAACACAACCTCACACACAAAAATGCTAAAACAACACTAATAAACCCTAAATCAGATGAACATTAACACCACCACAGTAACAATACACCACATCACAGAATAAGTAAGAAATTATATTATGAGTTCAATCCTTACCTCTCAACGTCTCAATGCCTTCTTTTACTAGCAATGCTGCTCCAGTATAACATCTACTCTGCATTCAACGGCCAAAGCCTTTCCACTGTAATCGTCTACCAGCACTAACAATCCTTGTCGGGGTGGTGCAGAGCTTCGGTCAAATGCTTAGGGCATACCTTGTAGGAGACGACACGTTTTGGAGTGAAAGACAAAGTGATGGTTGATATGAGACAGGGGTAAGGCATCGCAACGCTTCAAAACCTCGTCAGAAGACAATACGGCGACGTTTCAACGTTACTGGCTCACTCAGCCAAAACGACGTCGTCCTGCTTCACTGCCAACTTGGCAGTTAATGGGCCACGTAAGCGGCCGTTTGCCATCTCATCAACCGAGAAGACGGAAAGACGAACGTGATCAACACGGGTATCTTTCGAGGACCTTTTTGATTATTAATTTTGACTTTCAGGGACGAAAATGGAGATCGAGGACACTCTCAGGGACGAAATTGACTATTAACACCTGTGCAATTAGAGGGACGTAACCGTGGATCTTATATAACTATTGTTAAGTTGCTGTGATTGTGTTTTTTTGGATTCTCTTAGGCATAATGATTGAAAGTGAAAGTTACCATCTAGATAGTTACTATTATGACATTTTTTTAATTATGAATGTATTCAAGGATATATGTTTTTCATTTTCCTATTTTGAATGAGTTGAATTGGTGAAGCATTGCCCTCATGATATTTGACCCTGGGACTAGTTAATTTGATTCATTTTGAACGGATGCAACAATGAGCTACTGGATGAATGTGAAGCCTGACAATCCATTGTTCTATGATATTGAGCATCCGGTTATATGTGGAAAATGAACATCCAAAATCTAGAAAAAATGAACATCCAGATTGGCTCTGAAAATACCGTAGCGTTATTTTTTTCCCTATCACGACCAGATACCCACTAAATTAATGTGTTAATGAAAAAGCTTTTGCAAACCATGATAGTCAATTAAGTCATAAATAGCACTCATCACATAGAAATAGCGAGCCAATAATAACCATCCACATTTACAAATAAATTGAACATCCAATCGCCTACAGAAATGAACATCCCACGTGTCTGTTTGAAGATAACCATGTAGCTAAAATCCATCTCTTCACTTCCAACCTCAGTAACATCCAATAGTGGCATGACCTATAATCACGAAATAACCCAAATCAAATCATGAAAACTATTTAGATAAACAATTAGTAAATGAGATGCAAAAAAATCCTCTCTAAACTCCATAGAGAAAGATATACAAATATAACTGAACCACATCATCCTACCCATATTAACTTGGAAAAAAATGCATCAACATCACCTATTGATAGTAACTAAATTACTTATTTTATTTTACCTATTATATAAGTATTTTAACTACTCCTATTCTCTGTGCTACATCACACTGTGTACCACCGATATCAAAAGGCAACACATACAACCACCATGCACTTATTTTATTACTCAGTTGCATTGTTAATACATAGGCCATCTATCATGTATACTCATACATATATTCCTAATCTAAACATGCATGCTTCTTTTTATTCTATTTAATTTACATTTTCAGCAAAACTCTTAACAATAACAATGCAGTTAGTTCTATTTTATATTATTTAACAATATACTACACTAATAAGATTCATGCGGGTCTCTAGGCATCAAGCACATCATGGGTGATTACTTATCAACTAGCCACTTAGAGCATATATTTCTAACTGTGAAGTGAGTTGTGACCAAATTTGTTTGTGCATGCATGGCATGGAGGCATAAGGATGTGAATTTAAAATAATCTAATGGCAACCATGTGGAATGTTTAAAACATACATGAATAAGTAGTTTCATTCAATTCACTTAACTAAACATGATATGCACTTCTTAAATTACACTAATCAAATGACCAAATTTAAAATTTTAAACCAATTTGGTGTTTAAACAAAACTAATAATCAAGTGCCATGTCAAAACTCAATCTAAACATCATTAAAAATAGCATAAAATTACACAATTCTGAATTATGATGCCTAAAGATAATAAAATTTAAGACAAATGATGGTCAAACATAAGAATTAAACAAAAAGTTTCACTCATACATTTCATCGAACATATGGTGTGCAAAATTTTTTAACAGGAATTTTAAACTCAATTTAAGCAGCAATCAATCCAGAAAAATCAGCCATCAAACATTTTGGAATCCAAAAAGTATCAATCCATTAATCTAAGCCTAATCTAAACACTAAAAGAAGAATTAAAAATTAGTTAAAATAAATAAACGAAAGAACACGGATAGGAGGAAGCATGGAACATGTGTTGGTGAAAGGGGAAGAATGAAAAGAGATGGGTAGCAGAGGCGG
Organism: Arachis duranensis; assembly: GCF_000817695.3. Lineage (NCBI taxonomy): Eukaryota > Viridiplantae > Streptophyta > Magnoliopsida > Fabales > Fabaceae > Arachis > Arachis duranensis. Next base: position 6,975,044 of record NC_029775.3, on the reverse strand, counting down.
TGTTGTAGTGGCACAGAGCTCAGCCGCTGCTGGGTTGCACTGGGGTTTCTCGCTAGGGTTGGGCTTTGCACAGAGACCAGGGGTAACGTACAGGGGATTGAGGAGAAATGGAGAAAGAGGGAAAAAAAGAGAAGAGAGGGAAGAGAGAGGGGGTAGGCGATGGTGGTTGCTGGTGGTGATGGCGGTGGTGTCGGACGGAGGGCTGAAGCGGCGAGATTCTCGGATTAATCGAGAGAATGGAGGTCATGCCGTCTTGAGGGAGGGAGTTCATTGTTCTGATTTTATAACTGACGATAATCCTAATTTGTTTCAAATTTCAAATTAGAAATAAATCAAAATTAATTAATTACCTATTTAATTTTAATTTCAATTAAACCCCATTGTATGTATTGTACAATAAGAATATTGTCTCCTCATACTTTCCCATAACCATTAGTGTTACCTTTTTCCATCAGCTGAAGCTTTTGGGATGAGTGGTATCATGACATGGTATTAGACCTCTAGATCTGAAAGGTCAACAGTTCGATCCTTGGTGAACCCCAAAATCAGTTTAAGCTTTTGGGAAGATGTTTATTATCCCTAGTACTTGGATGATTATACTATCTAGAATAATCATCCGAGTACTAGGGATGTTCATTTTGTAACTCAATAGCCCATTGTACACATTGTACAAATAGTCCATTGTCTCCCTAGCGGGATCCTTTTTGAAATACTATAAATATTCAAATACAAGTTAGATAAAAATTGGATGAAAAATTGTCTTGATTAAATTTATATTTATTTTATATGAAAATAATTTTATTTTTGTAATGGAAAAATCTAAAAAAAATCTGTTTTACCTTATTGACAGATTTACAGACAAAAAATTTGTCTCTATTCAGAGTTTTGAATGCTTTTCTAAGCTCTAATCATTGACAGAAAATTTGTAGAAAGGTTTAATGCTAGTTTCTGACAAAAAATCTATTAAAAAGTTTGATGCTAGTAACCGACAGAAAATCTATCGAAAAATATGATGTTTTTAGTGAAATAGAGGGGATGATTACCAAAAGAAAATATGTCGATAACAGAGAAAAATATGTTGGTAAATAATTTTCGACGAGGCTTTTACTGATGGACAAAATCCATTGGTAACTAAAAATCTGTCTGTAATAAAGACCAAATATGCTTATAAATCTATCTGTAATAAGCAGTTTTTTAGTAATGGTTATCTGTGCTTCTTGCTGCAACAACAATGTCTCCCTCCGACGGCGGTTCCTTCGACGACGACGACACCATGCATCCTCCCTCTCCTCATTGCGTCTTCTCTCTCAATGTCTTTAATTTTTTTTGTGCTGGTTCGTTCTTCGTCTTTTTTTCTCTCCTTCGACTTCCTCTCGCTCACCATTCTCTTCTCTCAAATTCGAACCTTTTTCTCGATGTCAACGATGACGGCAACTTTCAGCCCCGTCT
>NC_029775.3:6970913-6973588 GCF_000817695.3 Arachis duranensis | reverse complement strand
CCAGTGTGTGGATGAGAGTGAGATGGTGAGAGGGTGCGTGTGTGAGAAGTGAGAGTTGAGAGTATTGATAAAATTAAAGTTAGGGTTAGGTAAAAAGAATAAGGGTAGAATATGTATTTTAATAAAATTAGAGGATAGAGTAGTAATTTAAATCCAAATGTAATTCAGTATAATTATTTTAAGAACATTATTTATTTATTAACTTACTAAATAATTTTAAATAACTATTCTAATTTCAAACTAGAGATAATTCAATTAATTTTTCTTTTAGTTCATAAAACTAAACTAAAAATCTCAATTATTTAAATCAAATTATCAAATTCTTATTATTTTTTAATTTTTAAAACTTTTTAAATAAAAAATATTCAATTATCATAAAAATTATATATAAAAATCTTAATTAATTTTAAACTCAAATTATCATAAAACTTGATTTACTTACTCTTAATGAAATAATTTTCTGAAAATAAAATCTTAAACAAAAATAATAAATCACAAATAACTTATTATTTAATTTTTAAAATTTAGAACATTACAATGAAGATTTTTAAAAATGTTAAGAATATAAAATATATTTTATTCAATAATAAACAATATAGTTTTAAAATAATAAATTAATTACTCTCTTTAATTTATGATATCAATCGCTTTAGTAATTTTCATACAAATTAACAACTGAAATATGGTTCAAAGGTTAAATAAATGTGTTTAGCAAAATATATCGTTATTATAATAACTAGTTTAGTGTACGTGTGTGTGAGAGATTGTGCAAAAATTAATTCTTCAAATAATTTATTAAAGAAATTTAGCCAAATTAACGGATTACTAAAATGAAGATATTTTGATAATGATTTTATAACGCACAAACATTATTTTTTTGTAAAAGATATATTATAAACTAAACGAAATACGTACTTTTATCTAATAAATTAAATAATAATTAGTGACTAATATATAATTCAACCCAATATTTTATAAAAAAATGAATGCTCACACAAATAATGCATTTTATAGTCAGTAGTTTTTTTTTTTTTTCCAAAAACTCTCGCAGAAAGAGAATTGATCACTATTAATGAATATCCTAATTTTAATTTTCGTTTTCGGATCTAACTCTCTCCAACTAGATTGAATTTTCAAACTTATACTACTTCAAGTAAATTCGTGAGTTAGTGTCATTTATTCCTTTAATTTTTCTACAAGTTTCTTCACTATAATTAAAAGATCTAACATCTATATATTTTTTATTTCTATTTTCAGACGTTTAATGTAAGTATTAATTAAGTGCCCTTTAATTAAAAATAAATTAATGACATTCATGCACCTCCAACACTATTTTCTACACAGATGATATTGATAACAACAAATTTTCAGCCATAATTAGCTAAAATTTTTCATAATTTACTTCGTTTACATCATTTAATAACATTTTTATTTTTTATCACACTTTATTATCATTTCACTTATCATATTCTTATTAACTCCACTCATTAATAATATTAATTATAATATCATATCCTTTACTATTTAGTATTCTTGTAATTAATATTTAATATTCTCTTTTATAATTTAATTTTTATATTTAAGAATACATTAAATATTAATAATAATAATAATAATAATAATAATAATAATAATAATAATGCAGTAATGATAATATATATATTAATTGAGTTAATTATACTTGATTTTTTGTTTCCCTTAAGACATTTAATATCAATCAATGAAGATACAAAAAAATTACTAATTCTTTGTTTTCGTTAAGATATTTAATTGCACCTGATTCTTTGTAATATATACCTTCCATTAATTCAATTACGATCATCCAAAATCATGACTCTAATACTTAGGGGTGGAAAACTGGCTTAAACCCGCCGAGTCAGCCCATGTAACCCGCCAAAAAAGGCGGACCGAACTGAAAAATCGGGACCGCCAAATAGCAAAAGCCCGCCTAACCGCACCACTTAAATCGCGGACTTTGGCGGGGCGGGGCGGGTTTCCCCGCCGGGCTAAGGTTTTTTTTAGTGAGGGGGTATTTTTGTAATTTTTTTGCCAAAACCTAACTTCTCCCAACCTAACTTACAAGAGTATGAAGATAAAAATTGAGTGTTTTGAATTATGTTTATATTATTTTTGAGACAATATTTATAATTATGTTTTGGATTATGTTTATTTTGCTTTGAAGAGAATATTTATACTTATGTTTTGAATGAAAATTTAGTTTATAATTATATTTATTAGATATTTATAATTACAAAAACTTTAATGTTTGTAAATATAAAAAATATAATTTTTGTGACATTAGAAATTATAAATTTATTAATATGATTGTGAAATTATATATTACTTAGTAGTTAATAGTAAAAAAAAAAGAGGAGTTTTGGTGGGTTTAGCCCGTCAGCCCTCAGTTAGGCGGGGCGGACTAGGATTCTAGGACCGCCTCACTAGGCGGGGCGGGGCGGGCCAACCCGCCAAAAGGCGGGCTTCTGGCGGGGCGGGGCGGGCTTCCCCGCTTGCAACCCCTAGGTACAGGGTATTAAGAATTTTCCAGGATCATGTTTCTGTTGAGGTAAAGTTTGTTGAACCCATGTATCAAGTTCACTAATGAGCAAGGGAGGTTCACCTTCCCAAGTCTCATTACCAAATAACTTGGCATTCAGCTTCATGATGGCTCCTAG
>NC_029775.3:6922935-6969943 GCF_000817695.3 Arachis duranensis | reverse complement strand
ATGCAGCAAAATAGTAGGTGATAAAAAAGATAAGTGATAAGAAAATATATCTCACTTACTTATAAAAAAAAATGAAATATTTTATATATAACATTTTTATATTGTAATTATTCTTTTCTACCTAACATCACCCTTATATAACTAGTATTTACATTAAAGAATTCTCATCAATTTTTCATACTATGTGTTGACACATACCAAACATTATGTCACACATTCATATTTGGGATGACGTTTTCATTCCAACACTTGTTATATGTAGTTTTGTTCAATTTATTTGTATTTTCTTTATATGTTCACTTTAAAAATTTTAATTAGGTTAAGAAAATAATTAAAATATATTACTTATTAAATTAAAAGATAAATTATAAAATTATTTTTATAACAATACTAACTCTTTTTAATTATTTATAATTTTTCTCTCTCATCTATTAATTCAAAATATAACTGAATAAATGTTATAATATTATATTAATTTATTAAATAAATAATTATTTATGAAAAATGAAATTTCAAAACCTTGTCAAATAAGCTATATAGAGTCATTGAGTGCTAATAAATAGGACTTCTCCAACTTCTGAATTTCTACCCAATTCTTGAGTATATAACAAATATGCCAATTGTTAAAAAGTTTTAAAAAAATAGAAAATTTATCTTTTAACATAATAATAAAAGAAATATGTATACTTAATAATATACTAAAAAGTAAAAAATATATACATGCATGAGATGTATACAAAAATGATATATATAATATTTTTCCTATAGTCATTCTATGTATCTGTACCCTTTCCTTATTTTTAGTAGTTTACGACACATTTGAGAAAAAAAAAAGTTGGTAATTTTAAGAAAAAGGCAGTAATTTTTGCAAAAACAATAATGTGATAAATTTAAATAAGATGATTTCTTTTTTAAAAAAAATGACAATTATATCAAAGAACATAAAAAAATACAATAATAATAATAATACGAAAAGAATATTGTTAAAAAATAATTAAAAATGGGGAAAAACGAAAAGAAATTAAGAGAAAGAGAAAAAGACAAACAAATGTTAATTCCTAACATTATGATAAAATTCTTACATTATTTGACCCATGAATACACATGAATTAATTTAATGGACCAAAATTTGAGAATATGTCAATATATGATTTAGCCCCTTCAATAGTATATATGATCGTAATAAATACTATATATCCAACTTAGCTTGATTCCTTTACCGTACGGCATTGGAAATACTGTAAATCTAATAAGCATCACAAATTGCAAACTAAGTCTTGATTTAGTAAATTTTTTAGGAATAGTTTATAAAAGTTATTTTTTTAAAAGTTGTTATATTTATATTTGGTAAATTAAATTAAAAATAGTTTTTAATTTTTTAATTTTGATAAGTATAAGTCAATTTTAAAAAATTTTTATTAAGTACTTTTAAAAACATCTCTAACTTTTAAAAACTACAAATATAAATATATAAACTTTTAATTTATCAAATACAAAATAAAATATTTGTACTTTTAAAAAGTATAAATATTTTTTAAAATTTTTTTACCAAACTAAGTTTAAGTTATGCTGCTTTGATGCAAGTCTTATTATAACATATTATTAAGCGCCAACTAAATGATTTTTTATATTTAATTATAATATGTAAAACTGATATTCTTGGTTTTTCATAATGCTTTTAGTATTTAGAAGCAGCTAGCCAGCCACTAAGCATCAGCTATCTTTCATTAATATAAAAATATAAAAAAATCTATCTACACATAAATTTATTTGCTATCAATATTTTGAGATTAAATCAAATTTACAATAATAATCCAAAAAACGTGTTTTCTGTCATTGATTTTGATTTCATACACATATGTAGTCCAATTTAACTTGCCTCTTCCAACGTAATTGTTGTATAATTAAACTGTATTTGGGAGTTAGTTTAAAAGAAGATGAAAGAAAATAATTAGTAAAAAATAAAATAGGAAAATATATAATGGAATAGTACAAAGGAAAGTCACCCTCTTATTTAAAAGTTTTTAATGCAATTGAGTGAAATAATAAAACTATGTATGTATACTTTTTTCTTCGTCTATAATACTACCCCTGTATATTATGAGTGTACTACTATTTTTATGTAATTAAAACTAAAAAGAAAAAAGGGATGGAAAAAATATGGCTTTCCTCTTCCCAACTAAAATTTAGTGGTGTTATTGTAATGTAATGTCTAAAATGGTGGTTTCTATCCTTCATTGACCTTGGAAATAATTAAGAACAAAATATTTGATTATTTGTTTTTGAAGAAAAAAATAATTAAATCTCTAACTTTTTAATTTAAAAAACATATAAGTTCTTGAATAATTGAAAATACAAAAATTTCTATGACTTTCTAAAATACAAGACATTTAAATTTTGTAGTCAAAAATATATAAAAATAAATCAATCTTTCGAAAAGATTTAGATACTTCGCATTTTAGAAAATAAATACTATTTTTATATTTTTTTAATTAGTTAAGGACTTATTTATTTTTAAAATAAAAAAAATTAATAACTTATTTATCATTAACTCTTGTTTTTGTCACACATATATAACACTTATTAATTGAATCTTTATGCACAGATATACTTATTTCGGTGGCAATTACGGCTAAACGTGTTAATAAACAGAGGGTAATATTAGTAGTTCACTGGTAAATGTAAAACTAGTTACCATAAGTTAAAGTACAAATGAAGTTTAATAAATAATTAAATAAAAAACATAAAAAAGATTGTTAGGGATAAAATAATTCATATGCAAAATAACTTAAAATTTGGGGATGGACATGATATAGTATTAGATCATGTAGGACTAAAATAGTTAGAATAACAAATTAAACCAAATTTTATTGTCTAACTCTTTAAAATAAAAATGATTTTTAATATATATAAGCTTGTAATTATTCACACTTTATGTTAAAAAAATTAAAGATTTTACACAATTACATCAGAGAACTTATATGTTAAAACGAAATTATCACTTTTTTTTATTTAATAATTTATACCTTTTAAGATAAATGAGTCACAAGTCACAACATTAATAACCATCGTGGACTATCATAAACACACAAGCAAGAATGCTTGGCCTATAAATTCATTACTTGCAACCCTGAGCAATGTCACCGATTCATAAGAAAAAGCTATAACTTGAGTGCACAATATAAACAAAAAAGATCGAAGTTATCACTTACAATAAAGTTATGGCCACTACAATCTATTTGATTTTCTTGAACATCCTCCTATTTGCTACTCTGATTAGCAGCTCCTACTCTGACGACAAAAAATCTCGTCCTCCAACATCTAAACAACCACCACCACCTCCTTGGTATCGACCACAATCACGGCCACCGCCACCACCCACCATTAAAAAACCTCGTCCTCCAACATTCAAACGACCACCACCACCTCCCAAGAAAAAACCTCGTCCTCCAACATCCAAACGACCACCACCGCCCCCGTGGTCTCGACCACGACCACGGCCACCGCCACCACCACCACCGCCTAAGAAAAAACCTCGTCCTCCAACTTCCAAACAACCACCACCACCTCCTTGGTATCGATCACGACCACCGCCACCACCTCCTGTGAAAATATCACCGCCACCGCCACCATTTCTTGTGTCTCAACCACCTTCGTCGCCGCCGTCACCATCTTCTGTTGATCGACCACCACCGCCACTGCCACCGCCACCACCACCACCTTCTATTCTGTCTCAACCACCACCGCCTAGTCCAAATCCCCCTTCTTCACCACCAAATTTTCGGCCACCACCTCCTATAGTAAACACCTCTTCTTTGCCACCTTTTTCTCCAAAACAACCCCCTAAGAAAAGTCCTCCTTCTACGCCTCTATCTCCAACGCAGCCTCCTAAAACAAATCCCCCTTCATCTCCACCTATTTCTTCAACACCACCTCCTAAGACAAACCCTCCTTCTTCTCCACCTTTGTCTTCAGTACCACCTCCAAAAACAAATGTTTCTTCTTCACCATATATTTCTCCAGTACAACCTCCTAATACAAACTCTTCTTCTCCACCCTTATCTCCAATGCAGCCTCCTAGGACAATCCCTTCATCTCCACCTATTTCTCCAACACTATCTCCAAAGATAAACCCTCCTTCCACTCCGCCTTTGTCACCAGCACCACCTCCAAAAACAAATGTTTCTTCTTCACCATTTATTTCTCCAGTACAACCTCCTAATACAAACTCTTCTTCTCCATCCTTGTCTCCAATGCAGCCCCCTAAGACAACTCCTCCATCATCTCCACCGATTTCTCCAATACTACCTCCCAAGATAAACCCTCCATCTTCTCCACTTTTGTCTCCAATACCTCCTGCAGAAATAAATCCTCCTTATTCACCACCTGTTTCTCCAGTATATCCTCCAAACACATACCCTCCTTCTTCTCCACCCTTGCCTCCAATACAACCTCCTAGGACAACTCCTCCATCATCTCCACCGATTTCTCCAATACTACCTCCTAAGATAAACCCTCCATCTTCTCCACCTTTGTCTCCAATACCACCTCCAGAAATTAATCCTCCTTCTTCACCACCTGTTTCTCCAGTATATCCTCCAGACGCATACCCTCCTTCTTCTCCACCCTTGTCTCCAATGCAGCCTCCTAAGACAACTCCTCCATCATCTCCACCGATTTCTCCAATACTACCTCCTAAGATAAACCCTCCATCTTCTCCACCTTTTTCACCAATACCTCCTCCAGAAATAAATCCTCCTTCTTCACCACCTGTTTCTCCAGTATATCCTCCAAACATATACCCTCCTTCTTCTCCACCTTTATCTCCAATGCAGCCTCCTAGGACGACTCCTCCATCATCTCCACCGATTTCTCCAAGACTACCTCCTAAGATAAACCCTCCATTTTCTCCAACTTTTTCACCAATACCTCCTCCAGAAATAAATCCTCCTTCTTCACCACCTGTTTCTCCAGTATATCCTCCAAACATATACCCTCCTTCTTCTCCACCTTTATCTCCAATGCAGCCTCCTAGGACGACTCCTCCATCATCTCCACCGATTTCTCCAATACTACCTCCTAAGATAAACTCTCCATCTTCTCCACCTTTGTCTCCAATACCTCCTCCAGAAATAAATCCTCCTTCTTCACCACCTGTTTCTCCAATATATCCTCCAAACACATACCCTCCTTCTTCTCCACCCTTATCTCCGATGCAGCCTCCTAGGACAACTCCTCCATCATCTCCACCGATTTCTCCAATACTACCTCCTAAGATAAACCCTCCATCTTCTTCACCTTTGTCTCCAATACCTCCTCCAGAAATAAATCCTCCTTCTTCACCACCTGTTTCTCCAGTATATCCTCCAAACGCATACCCTCCTTCTTCTCCACCCTTGTCTCCAATGCAGCCTCCTAGGACAACTCCTCCATCATCTCCACCGATTTCTCCAATACTACCTCCTAAGATAAACCCTCCATCTTCTCCACCTTTTTCTCCTATACCTCCTCCAGAAATAAATCCTCCTTATTCACCACCTGTTTCTCCAGTATATCCTCCAAACACATACCCTCCTTCTTCTCCACCCTTGCCTCCACTGCAGCCTCCAAGAAAAACTCCTCCATCATCTCCACCGATTTCTCCAATACTACCTCCTAAGATAAATCCTCCATCTTCTCCACCTTTGCCTCCAATACCTCCTCCAGAAATAAATCCTCCTTCCTCACCACCTGTTTCTCCAGTATATCCTCCAACCATATACCCTCCTTCTTCTCCACCCTTATCTCCAATGCAGCCTCCTAGGGCAACTCCATTATCTCCACCGATTTCTCCAATACTACCTCCTAAGATAAACCCTCCATCTTCTCCACCTTTTTCTCCAATACCTCCTCCAGAAATAAATCCTCCTTTTTCACCAGCTGTTTCTCCAGTATATCCTCCAAACACATACCCTCCTTCTTCTCCACTTATTTCTCCAAACCAACCCCCTAGGGTACAACCTCCTTCATCTCCGTCAATTACTCCGACACTACCTCCTATGATAAATCCCCCTTCTTCTCCACCTTTGTCTCCTCCAAAGACAAATCCTCCATCTTCTCCACATTTGTATCCAACGCCTCCTCCGAAAACAAATCATCCCTTTTATCCCCCTTCTTCACCTCCTAAAACAAGTCCCCCTTCATCTCCACCTATTTCTCCAACACTACCTCCTAAGATAAACACTCCTTTCTCTCCGCCTTTGTCTCCAGTACCACCTCCAAAAACAAATGTTTCTTCTTCACCATATATTTCTCCAGTACAACCTCCTAATACAAACTCTTCATTTCCACCTTTGTCTCCAATGCAGCCTCCTAGGACAACTCCTCCATCATCTCCACCGATTTCTCCAATACTACCTCCTAAGATAAACCCTCCATCTTCTCCACCCTTGTCTCCAATACCACCTCCTAAGATAAACCCTCCTTCTACTCCACTTTTGTCTCCTCCTAAGACACAACCTCCTTCATCTCCACCAATTTTTCCAATATTACCACCTAAAACAAATCCTCCTTCTTCTCCATCTTTGTCTCCAACACCACCTCCAAAAGTAAATCCTCCTTCTTCACCTCCTAAAGTCACTCCTTTTCCTCCTTCACCATCACCTCCGATTGTAACTCCTCCTCCTCCACCATCTCCGATTGTAACTCTTCCTTCTCCTCCACCTCTGGTTGTATCTCCTTCTTCTCCTCCTCTACCTCCTCCATTACCGCCAATTAGCACTTCTCCTCCTCCACCACCTCCAATTTTAACTCAACCTACACCACCTCCGATTGTAATTATTTATCCTCCTCTACCACCACCTCCTCATTTGACTCCACCTCCTCTATCACCTTCAGTTTTAACTGAACCTTCACCACCTCCAATTGTAACTCCTCTTTCCCCTTCACCACCATTGTCACCTCCGGTTGTAACTCAACCTCCACCACCTCCAATTGTAACTCCTCCTCCTCTTTCACCACCATTGCCACCTCCAATTATAACTCCTCCTCCTTCTTCACCACCACCTCCGATTGTAATTCCTCCTCTACCACCTCCGATTGTAACTCCTCCTCCTCTACCACCTCCAGTTTTAACACCTCCTTCACCACCACCATCACCTCCGATTATAACTCCTCCTCTTTTTTCACCACCACCTCCGATTGTAATTCCTCCTCCACCACCTCCAGTTTTAACACCACCACCACTTCCACCACCACCTCCTCTGATTACAATTCCTCCTCCACCACCTCCAACTATAATTCTTCCTCCACCACCTCCGCCACCACCACCTGAGTTGTCTCCACCTCCACCCCCACCACCTCGAATTGGATCTCCTCCACCACCACCTAAAACTTGTTCCATAAATACCTTTAAGTTAGGCATCTGTTCGAAGTTGGTGAATCCTTATAGGAAATATGTATTTTCGAATCAAATCATTTCTCACTTATGCTGCAGCCAATTTCACGGACTTGATAATTATGAGGCAGTTCTTTGCCTTTGCAAGTCAATTAAAAGCAAGATGTTAGGCATACCTTTTGTTGATACCCGGCTTTACCTAAAAATGGTGATGAGAACCTGTGGACGTAAGGTGCCTCGAAACTTCCAATGCACACGTTATTATTAATGATCAGAAATTAAACAACATGGATACAATGTACATGCCATCATGCTTGCATACATATTAACTATGTCTAAGTTTTAACTTTATATATATATATATATGATGAATGCGTAGTAGTCTTGGACGCAGTAACATATATGTGATCATGCATTATATAATGCCGAAGGAGACTTTTACATATATTACCAATAAAGGTTTTGGATAATAATCCAAATTATATACGGTTGTGTTGGATGTGTGGGAGACTACTCTTACCATCTTTCTACATTTATGTCTTTGTTTGTGTGATGAATAAATTTCCCTACTCTTTCAAAAGTGAGTTTATTAAATTCTTTTTCTCCATTTGTGTTGGAAGTTGTAATCTTTTTCTTTTCAATAATTTTTGTTTCTCTTCAAATATTGATTGATACTACATACGTATAAGAACTGCAATACGTTTAATTGAACAAATTGACCTTCGGAAATGAATAAGCAATAATTCACTACAACATTTTTCGTCTTAGACAACATTTAAAAAGTGTTGCCTAAAGATTAAAAAAGAGTTGCCTTTAATCTAAAGCAACACTTTTGGATCTGAAGCAACGCTTTAAGAGGGCGTTGCAGATGTAGTCGATGCATTAGGTCAAAGTAACGCTTTTTTGCTTCAAAAGCAACGCTTTTGAAAGCAACTCTTTAAAAGCGTTGTCTATTCTTAAACAAAGACAACGCTTTTGATCAGACTCTAATGCAACACTTATTGAGCATTCTCTTTTTTATTAACTTTTCAACTAGTTAAAAACGTTGCCTATTCTATTAGTATAGCAACCCTAGGCAGCGTTGCATATTGCGCTGAACTATGGCATCACTTTAGAAGCATTGCCATTTCTATTATTACTAAGGCATCAATACAGAGGCGTTGACTCTTCTATATTATTATTATTATTATTATTATTATTATTATTATTATAGAAAATATTTTTAAAACAATTACTTTTTCTTGTGATAGTACTAGGTACATTTTGTCACTATTCTTGTATTAGAGCGAAGTACTAGTAGGATACGTCAAACACCAAAACAACAATAAAAGAAAGCACTTAATATTACAATAACTATTATCACATATAAGCAACTATGAACAAATTAAAGATAATCAACCAACATGATTTCTAATTACCACAATGGCATCAGCCCAGCGAACTCAATATAACTCTAGTTTTGCCTCGTCAGTCATTTTTTAACATTGTTGATCTTTTTCCTCTCTATCAAAATATTTTCAACCTAAGCTACCAAAGCACTATGTGTAGCAACAACATTTTTAGCCATAGATTCTGCTTCAATGCGTGCAAGCTCTTCACTGACTACGTCAGAAGCATCTCCGGTAGCAAGGGCAACAACCGCTTGGACATTGTTACTGGTTTCTTTGGCTGGAACAATCGTGTATAACCTTGAATACCCCCACCCGCCCCCAAAAATGAAAAAAATGAATGAAATTGGAAACCAAAAGTAATTAAGAAACAACTAAAGAGGGGAGGAGGAGTAACAAGTAGGAGAAATCAAATTTAGTTTGAAATATGACATACCAAATGCAAGAGCTATTATACCCTATTCACCAGCAAAGAGGTCAGCTACTAGTGCAGGACAAGCATTAGGGTGTATCTTTTCAATGTCGATAAACCTGAAAACTTTGTACATTGTCTACACATCAATCATTCAGTTTGATGAATGCAAACAAAACATTTTAATGTAACTTGAATCAAGAGTATAGTTGAGCATATCAAGGAAACAAGTTAAGAAACCTTTTTATCAGCTTCAGGAAGTTATCTCTTCTCCATGGCTATTTTTTAACTAACAAGATCTTGGCGTGATAAAGGGCTGTAGAAATGAATATAGGAGAGAAGGGAGATCATCATTATATCTAATGCTATAGCAAATTCTAGACAGAGGGTAATAAATAAGATGAATATTGCAAGTCTTAAAAGAAAATATATATATTTTGGGGTATTGCAATAACTCTGATTTTGGAATGGTAATGCATTACCAAAGATAGATAAGTAACCATAAATGCATACCTTTCAGGAGAGAAGTAAAATGACCACTGTTTTCATCTGTGGACAACTGTATATTACGTCTTGAATTGCTTTCAATAAGTCCAGCTTCTGCGAAACCTATGACATCAATATTTTTTACACATGATACTCTTATACAAATAGGTGAGTTGTTAAGTATATGTATTAAAATGTCCTATTCTAACCTTGAATAGAAGAAAAATTAGGGTCTTTTGGGGGTGATATCATCAAAAGAACAATATACATAAAAAAAGGTGCAAAAGAATAACATACACATATAAAAGCAAATAAGTATGAGATAGAAATATCTTACGAGGTCATGACGTAACAATTTGCTATATATGCCAAAGATCCGTAAATATTGTTTATCAATATCCTTCAAGAGAAAAATAAAGACCAAACACGAATATTAACAATTAACCATTTAAAAATCAAATAAAAATAATTCAAGAGCACAAACCAAAGCATTAGAAAGAAAATGAAGGAGATTTTTATTAGTATGGCGTAGTTACTTCAAGTACAAGCATGGATCCAAGTGACAACTAACTATTTTCTAAAAATAAAGGAGTTTTTAGAATTTTTGTGAGAAGGACAGAATTTGATAGTAGTATTAATTATTATATTAGATATATGACATATGTATATACTCACATCATTCCTTAGTTCTGAACATATGAAACTTGCTATATATATATATATATATTTTATTGGGAAATATAACAAGAAAGAATGGGCTAATTAATTTATAAGAATAATATATAATTGATTTCAAAGCGATCAAAATTCATCATGCATGCAGCATCATATTAACAATGAATCCCCAAAAGAACTAAAGAAATTCATGATACTTAAAATATGTACTCTGTTTTATACATTTCTAAAACATCATCTCCCTTAATAGTCAAACATTATCTCTATTAAAGATTGATGAATCTATATTTTACGATAATTTTTTGTTAGAATTGAGAGGATTTTATCATATAAACCTACACTTATTCCATTAAATAGCATGCTTTTGAGCTTTCCTCCTAAATTGTGTTTGATTATGAAAACATGCTCTTTTGTGCCTAATTTAACCTATTTTATTCCATTTGCCTTCCATTCGATACCTTGATGTTGTTTGTGAGTGATTTCAGATGTATAAGGTAGGAATGGCTTGGTGAGAATGGAAGAGGAGCATGCAAGGAGGAGGAAGCATGAAGAAACAAAGGAAAAGAGCAAAGTGATGTGTGCGTGTGCACAGTTTCTTGTGCGTACACACAGGTAGCAAAGCAAGGTGAAGTGTGCGCGCACATAGCATCTTGCGCGTCGCATGATCATCCAAAGTATCGCGAAGTGTGCGTGCGCACAACCTCTTGTGCGTACGCACAACCTGAGATTTCGGCCAAGTGTGCGTGCGCACATGTCTGTGCGTATGCACAAGTACCCGCACATGCCTTTATTAAAAACACATGTGACTCGTGTTTTGAGGGGGCTTGGAGGCCCAATTCTGATGGCTATAGCTCATATTGCAAGGGGCAAACATTGTAGAAGGGAGTATATCATTAGTGTAGTTTTAGATAGTAGTAGGAGGCTTTAGGTTTAGTTTTCTTTAAGTTTTCTCTCAACACCATTAGGGTTTATATTAGGGTTTTACACTTCAAGTGCCATTTTCCATTTTTTATCTTGGATTTTGCTAGTCTCCATTGTAAGTATCTCTTAATTACTACTCTTTATATTTACAATTTTGATATTCTTTCTTGTAGTTAAAGTCATATTGTTAATACATATACTTTTTGCAATTTTGATCTCTTGTTGATGATTTTGATGATTGATGATTGTTATATGCTTGGTTGAGTTGCTATTGTTGCTTTTGATTAATTGTTGCTCATAGTTTCAAGCATTTTCCCAATTTTGTCATGATTTGTGTTTATGCCTACCAAGTGTTTGTGGAAATGTCAAGTTTGATTATGGGATAAATTTTCACCTCTTGGCTTGGGAAAAATGAGCATATGGGTTCCTGGAGTGGGAATGTCCAATATTTAGTGATAATTCTTGGATTGTTAATTGTTCTTGTTTCCACTAACGCTAACTTGTTGCTAAGGCAATTAGCAAGTGAGTTAGGATTTGTGGATTAAAAACAACTATGCTCACTTGACTTACTCTTTGATGTAAGGGTTAACTAAGTGAGATTAATCCTTACAATTGTCATACTTGTGGTTGCAACAAGGAAAGGAACCCCTAGCTCATCCCAAGCCAAGATTCCATTTATGCTTTGAATCACACACACACATACATACATCAATCACTTTTATATCTTACTTGTTCATAGCACATAGCTAGTTCTTTAATTTCTTTATTAGTTCATTACTTGAAATTTTGAGTGTTCTTTTATTCCTTTAATTGTTTATCTCTTCATTGAAAATCCCTTTTGTCTTCATAACCGAAATTGTGCACTCATTAATCACTAGTCCTTGGGAGACGACCCGGGAATTGAAACTCCCGGAATTATATTTGTTTTGAATAGTGACAATTTGTCCTTCTAAACTTTGATGGTGGTCGATTGTCGGGTTGGGTCTATACTTGCAATGCTAATTCCATCATTTTATGAGGAAAATTCCTAACCCGCTTTAAGGCCACGCACCAAAGATCTACCTTATCTACAAGTTTAGCAGCATCGTATATATGATATACACAGTGTGTTCAAATTTCACTTAATCCTCGTTTCAGTATAGATCCTCAGCTATTCATTTCACAGTAGCTTAGTAGAAAATGGATTATTATATATGGATTGTTAACTCTCCAATACAAATATTTTTCAGAGACATTTAGAGAAGCTCAAAACTTTCATCTTCTATTTTTTTTCTTTGCCCGGATTTAGTCACTACCAGTATGCTTGAAAGTTGAAACATTTCAAAATAAATAAATATCATTAATGACAATTATGATAACTAATAAATAATAGTAATTACTAAAACAAGAAGTACATTGTTAGTGACTGAACAAAGTAAAACAGATTTCATTAGTAATAAGGACCGCATAGAAGCACGCACTTTGTTGAAGAAACATATCTCTTCTGCTACCATTTTTGTTCTTCTACAAACATACTAGCATGAATTTCATAACTACCATTGACTATAAATTTTATGTATTGCAAAACAGAAAAGTTCAGAGAGCCTGAAGGTGGGAGAAAGGCTTGTACGAAGAGTAAAAGACTTGTGAAAAAAATACAAAAGTACAAGATCAGTAAGAAAATTAGAAGTGATCCTTCCATTATTTTTCTCAAATAAGTTCAAACTCACTATAACAAGTCATCAAAATCTTCTACTCCATCATATAATCATAATCATCAGTACCTGTGGAAACACAAAGAAAGCATCACGAGCTTTGAGGATGAAACAGAGTCATCATTGAAAATAGCAACAGCAACAATATCACCAGTATTAGAATTAGGGATAAAATCACCAAAAAACACTAAAACAAAAAAAGGGAAAGGAAAGAGGCAGCATCATACCAACTGTGATGGCAATATAGATGAACACAAAAAGAGAGGAACATGATTTTTTTTGTCTCCGGACCACTTTTTCAGCCCCTTATCCGATGTCTCCCATTCCAGCCACCAAGGTTTCCGCAATTCCATGGCCTTAGCAATGATGCCGATTGTGAAGCTGGTGCTGCCTTCGAGCTATACAACGACGACGGTGACAGAAGTGATTTACAGCCTCTGTTGTTGGCTATTGCAGAGTTTCTGTTAGGTTTGTGATTTGACCAGCTTTTGGAACAGTGAGAGTAGAGCTGAATAAATTTAAAGTTAATGCACACAACAACAAGTTTAAGAAAAAATTATGATTCAAAACACAAAAGGTGTTAAAATATAGTAGAGAAAGAATGGTAGAATCATCAGTACCTGCAAAAGAATGCCAAAAATGATAATCTCACAAAAAACGCGAGCAGTGATAATTGAACAGTGACCGGCGGTGATGAACACAAGCAGAGAGGATCGAAGCTCAATGAAAGAGGAGTAGAGGATCGAAGATCAATTAGCAGAAGATTGAAGCTCAACGAGCAGAGAATCGAAGCTCAAAAGGAAGAGGAGTAGAGGATCGAAGCTCAACGAGCAGAGAATTGAAGCTCATTCGTGAGCAGAGATTGAGATCAAAGCTCATTCGCAAGCAGAGATTGAGATTGAAACTCATTCGCTAGCAGAGATTGAGATTAAAGCTCAATAAAGGAACGCTCGTCATCATCTAATGGATTGAAGAACCAGAGAGGAATGAATAATTTGGAATGGATTGGGGTTAGGGATTTCGTTAGGGTTGGGGTTTTGCCAGGAACGAGAGACTCTTCTTTCTTCTTGTCCCCCTTTTTTCTCAGCACAATAGTTAGCCTTGCCGTTTGGGTTTTTTTGTTTTTTAAAGAAACATTAAAAATTTTAGGTAACACTTGAGAAGTGAAATTTAAAATAAATTGAAAGACAACTCTTAAAAAGAGTAATATATTATTTTTATAATGGTTGTTTTTGTATATTTAATAGAACAACACTTGATAAGTGTCTCCTAATTTATCAACAACATGACCCATATTGTGTTGATTAAAAATTCGTTGTTATAATTTTATTTTGTTGCTACTAGTATAAAGAGTTGCCTATATGTATTAGACAATTTTTTAAAGTGTTATCTTGAACATATGTTGCAATAGCCAACAAATGTTGTAGTGATTCCAAAGGCATGCACGCTAGTAGACTACTAAAAATTTTGAACTTTAGGGTTACTAACATTTAATAGTTAAATTAAATTAATTTATATATGTTCCTCTACTACTACGTAATGAGAAAATGTATTTACTTTAACAAGTTGATTTTCTAATATCCATCTAATGGTGATAGATATTTAATACCAAACATTTGCATGCATGTCACGAGATTGAAACAGGTGATGAGCAGATACTACCACAAATTTGAGTTGAGACAACTTTTTAAAAACGTTCTCTATAATAAAGAGAACTGTTGTCTTTAATCAAATGCAATATTTTTTGACAAAATGCAACATTTTTTAGGAGTTGGTTATACAATCATTACTACTACAAGAAAAAGTAATATTTGTAATAAAAAAATTATTGTAAAAAATAATATTTTAAAACAAAAGAATTTTGTAATAAAAAAATGGTCATTGCAGTATGTCCCGTTACAAAAAGTTTTTGTAGTAAAAAATGAAACTGCTACAATTTAAAGTAATATTTTGTAACAAATGTTTCAGATACAAAAAACCAAAAGTCGTTACAAAAGTGAAAACAAATTTTGATCTTCAAAATATTTTTTGTGACAATATATTTTTTCCTATCATAAATTTTTGTTACAAAATGTAACTTGATTTCGTAACATTTTTTTCTTTCGTTACAAAACACTATTAATTTTTTTAATACAAATTACACGCATAATTTGCCAAATTATATTATTTTTTAATTAATTAATATATTAACTAATTTACTCAACAAGTCAATATTTATATAATATATAATAACAAAAATAGTTCAAATATCTTTCATTTAACTAAGATTGTTTTATAAATCTTCAATATATAAACTTTAAAGTACAAACTAACAAGACACATTGAAGAACCCTAATGAACTATATAGATACATAGGACAAGAAAAACAAGAAATTATAAATCTGCAAAATATAAACTACAAATTACAAATTTCATCATGTTCATACAGCTCCTTTCTCATGGAGAAGCTTCTAGTAAGTGCCACACACCTGAAAAGACCACTAACCAAAAAACACTAGCTTAAGAAACAAGATTTGTTTTTCCTTTAAAAATGCACAGGAAAAACAAAAAACTATACTCGTATTATTCAACAATGAATACAAACTCTAAAATTCTTACCATGTCCTTTTCCATCAAACACATTTAGATATTGACACAAAGTACATGCTAAAGACAAATAGAAAGAAGATAATAAGATACTTTAAAGAAAAGTAAAAACCAAAAATAATAGAATGGCTCAAAAGATCTCTAGTATAGAGTACAATTAAAGGAGTTATAGAAACTAAAAATAACGCTCAAGGCCAAACAATTTACCAAACTCTTTTCAACCTTTCCAGCATCACATCAATTCAGAATCAAACAAATTTCAATATTGAATCTACCATATAACGCTAAGGTTCATCTTTAATTTTATGAACTCATAACTGTCACTGAGACATTTTCAACACTCTATCTTCTTTTCTGTTTTTAATATAGCAAATAGACTCAGAATTGCGCAAACTTTATGTCCAGGCGTTCATCTTGAAATAAGTTTTCTAACAAATTAAAGATCATAATTTTCTGATTTATTTAGCCTTAGGAATAGAGGAAAAACAGTGACTGCTCTGTAGTGTGTAAAACCAAAAAACAGCAGCAGCATGACTACAACAAATAAGAGTTTTCACAACGGTCAAAAACCTTTGCCGTAGATTGAAAAACCGTTCCTAAAACTTTAGGCAACGCTTTGGCAACGATTTTTGACCTGTGGTATATGCGGCCGTTGCCAATGCTCAAAGGCAACGGTTTTTTACCTAAGGCAACGGTAACAAAAAAACCGTTGCCAAAGTTACTAGCATAGACAACGGTTTTGAAAAAAAAATTTATACAACGATTTTGAACCGTTACTCGATAAGCAACGGTTTTAAACCATTCTCTTTCATGACATAATAGGTTAAATCCATAACTGGATAGGCAACGGTTTTAAATTATTATAGTTTTATTATTCACAAAACCAACAGTTTTAAAGCATTGCCAGTAGCATTTTTTAGCAACAGTTTTAATACTATTGTCATTTTTTAGTTGTCTTTGACAACGGTTTTAACACCATTATCTTTTGTAACTTTTAACGACAGTTTTTTGTAATATATAATTCTTTATTTACAATAGTTTTCTCATGAATAAAAATAGTTCTAACTTTTTTTTTAATTTAATGTCAATAAATAATCTAAACTATTTGAATCAAATTACTAAAGAAAACTAATTGAACATTTACCAACAAATTTGACTTATAAAAATTGTTATAAAATCTATAATCACAATATATCATCATTGCAAAATAACATAATACTAGTCTAGGTCATAACTAATTTTACTTATATCATCATTTTTCAAAATACAAAAATACTATAGCCTAAGGGTGACAATTTCTTCATTTTTCTTCAACAAAGTTGGTGTGGTAACCCAGCTTGAGTGGACTCTCTTGGCTTTAATGGTAACTGCTCCACGTAAAGAACTAGAAAGAATCTTAAATCTGATCTTTATATGTATAAACATTTTTGGCAAATTAGAAAACCTGAATAATAAGCATTAAAAAGACAAACACAAAGTTATGTACCAACCTTGTCTGGCAAATTTAAAGACAGTATATACTTCATACTATAAAAGTTCTGATTTGAACCCAATGAGCAAAGGCTAAGTTAGAAAAAACTCAATTATATTAGTATCTTCCTTAATTATGAATTAAGAAAAAGAAAGAATGAAAAGGATGGGAGCAGAGACCATGTTCTTTGCTTGAGAAGCTAGAGTGCTTTGGTTGAAAGAACCTACCTACATGGAAGAATAAATCTCTTAGTTAAAATAAAAATGCATAAACTAAGAAGTTCCACACCAGGTGAGTTAATAACCCAAAAGAAATTGAGGTTAATTCACGTGATCCATCAATAATAACTAATAATAATACAATCTCACTAAACTAATTAGTATAGCATAATAAGCAATAATAAGTATATAGCTATGCTCCTCACAGTAATTACAACGAACTGAACTAGTATAGCATAATAAGCCAAGAGAAAAGACGTAGTATTATATAGTTTCATTCGTTCAAGTATTTGTTAATAAGTATATAGCTATGCTCCTCAAAATCGACTTAACCCCGCAGTTTTGGAGTAACTTGCAAATATAAGCATCAATGCCAACTAAAAAATCACAAACAAAATGTAAGATTTGAAGATAATTTGATACCACAAACAGATTTGTCAAATGTCAATACACAAACAATGCTCAAATATATCATGAAGACAAAATCATCCTTGCTGGTGGCCGACTAACAGGTTCTCCTCTGGCAGCCTTCACCAGCAGAGGATCTGAAGACAAAATCACCACAAAAATCATGAATTTCTCTTGCTTAAATGAGTATAATCAAGAAAATGAAAGAGTAATCAAGAGAAAGAAATGCTTATAAAAGTCTCCCAAATTTGAACAATATTACTCATTTCTATAAAACATACAAATGAATATTAATTGTTAACAGAACTTTTTCCCCTCTTTTTCCATGCCTTCAATCAATCAAATTCAACAATCTCCATTAATTGATTCATCTCAATGACTCAAAAATATATGAATTACCTTCTCTTAGAACCCTATAACAATTTGCACCACTATCTAAAGCAACAAATTTGTTAAAACTGGATGCTATTAGGAACCAGCAATGTCACCTTTATTATCACACAGATAAAGTAGCTACATTACCACTTCAAAAAATAAATGAATTGAGAGAAAAATAAAAAAGAAAAAGAAGCTAAATTGAACAAAATGAAGAGCATAATGAGAAGAAAGAAAAAACTGTGGTACCGGAAGAAGAGGCAGAGCAAGTGACGGAGAGGTGCAGTTTTGGGTTGAAAGGGAGTGAAAGTGTAGCGTTTAAGGCATTAGAATGTGGAAACAAAGAAGAAGATTTCCATCCAACAAAACCAATGAAAGTGTTAATGGAAGTAGAAGCCAGTGTAGCGTTTAAGGCATTAGAATGTTTGTTTGCTCAACTAATAAATGACCTTTTTTCTCTATTTTATTCTTTTCCTTTTATTTTTATTTCTTTCTTTCTTTCCTACCCGGATTCCTTCAATATTGTACCACACAAATCACCTTGTCCTACTTGTAAAAGAAAAGAACATATTGAGGTTGCAACTTGCACCTGAAAGGAGCTTTTGAAGAGTAGCACAAGCTTCCTTCCACGCTGGCCTTCCAGGGGATACAAACATATTTAGATTAGGGTGTTTCAATTACAACACAACATGGAAACCAATTATTGTCCTATGCAATGAATATGAAAGTAAAAGAACTAAACCACAATGTCAAGCTACTAATAATAATGAATAACTGACCTTTGCCAACGATCAGACCAAGCTGCTTCAAGGTAAGTGTATGAAAAGGTTCCAGTTTGGTGAAATTGAGTATGAGGACAATTGGAAGAAAAATAAGAATATTAAAAAGTCCAAGAAATCCAAGCAACCCCTTACTAACACAACACTGTCTTTCTCAAAACAAATACTAAATAATAAGTTAAGGGACTAAATCAAAAGTCATATTTGAGCCATGTTCCATTTCTTTGAAAGAAGCTTATTCATGTAGAAGCTTAACTATAACAGCAGGGTTCTACTTTGTTAACAAATTAATAGAAGCTTAACAATACAGTAGGACTTTTCGTTATACAAATATTGAGTGTAGATGATAAATAAAATAATTTGGATCAAGAATGTTAGAGTATTGCAATGGTTAGGTTCCTTCTGCACTTCTAATCGGTAAAATTCTTCAAATCAAAATAGAAACCAAATCAATTAAACTCATAGAATAAGAGACATTTGAGTTACCTAAACAGAGGTTGAGCCACAATGAGGAGGCAGAGAACCAGTGACAGGGGATTCAGAAGCAGAACCAGTGACAGGGGGTTCAGAAGCAGCGATGTCTAGAGGGACGACGGCTGACAGCAGAAGCAGCAAAGCAGAAGCAGAAGCTTCGATGGCGGTAGCTCGCGGAGACAGGGACGCTCCTCCGCTACAGCGACGACAGTGCTGGCGAAGACTCCACGAACGGCGACGATGAGGGTTCCCTCCCCGCTCGCGTTCGGCCTCTCTCTCTCCTTTTGAACTCTGCGCGCCTCTCTCTCTCTCTTCCCATCGTGACCCGCGGCTCGGTGGCAACATGGCAGCAGTGATGGGCTGAACGGTGGCGACATGACGGATGCTCCCTCTCTTCCTCTCTGTCATCTCTGTGTTTGTATGTGGTGTGTGTTATGTGAGGGGGATGAGGGAAGTGCTGAGGGTAGTGTGTGAAATAGAAGTAGGGTTAGATAAAAATTAGGGTTAGGTTATGGTTTGATTTGGGTACTTTTGAATTAAGAGTGCCTAATTTTAATAAAAACAGGATATAATTAATTTTTTTATTCATAAATTTTAAAGTATTAAATTATAAAAATATTAATTATTTAAATTAAATTATATAAAATTTTTATTATTTTATAATTATTAAAATTTATAATTTAAATATAAAAAATTATTTAATAATTAGGGACTTAGAGCTAGTAGAGGAAGAAAAATATCAAAGTTATGTGTTTTGTTCTATAAAGAGTTTTTCAAAAATTTGTTTAAAAGTAAAAAATAATAAAAAATTATTGTAATGGTTATAAAATCGTTCTTTAAAATAGTCAAAGATAACAGTTTTATTTTATTGCAACACTATAAAAATCATTGTCTAAAGTCATCTAAGAGAACGGTTTTAAAGTGTAGCAACTTTGGCAATGGTTTTTAAGCGTATCTTTTATATAATTATTTAAACAACATTAAAAAACCGTTGCTTAAAACCAAATTCTAGTAACGGTTATAAAACCGTTCTTTAAAATAGTCAAAGAGAACGGTTTTATTTTGTTGTTATAAAATAATGAAAACTGAACTTCAACAGTAACACTGTAAAAAACAGTTGTCTAAAACCATATAAGAGAACGGTTTTAAGACATTGCAGATTTTGGCGTTGCTAAAACCCCTATTTGTCTAAAACCCATATTTCTTCAAAATTCAATATAAAATCCAGGTTAAATCCAATGACTTTAAAAATTAATATGGTTCAACTTCACTCATCAAGATTTCTTTCTCAATTAGTTCTGGGTTAATACCATTTTTAATGAAGAAGTTACATAACCTGGAAGTTAAGTAAAAATGAGTCAAAATCTGTTTTAATTAGAAACCAACAAGCTTAGTACCTTTCAATTTGAATAACTTTTATTACAAAACTCCAATTAAGCTAAATTTTGGATTGGGAACTTCTAGCTCATCCAGAAACAAGTGTCTTGGTTGTAACTCAATTGATATTCAATTCTAAGAGTTACAAGCATTGGAATTTGATGCATAGCTTGCTGAAATCTGTTTCTTTCCAGCTTTGACCACCAATATTCAAAAATTCACAACTCCCAATCCTTAACTCCTAAAATTCTGAAGTTTTAGAACAATAAATCAAGTTAATCAAATTTTATAACAAAATAATTTCGCTCCAAAACTCAGCTCGTAGAAGTCGCAACAAGACAAATAAGTTGCTGCCCTGTTTGACCTTTTCTGCTGCAGGACAGATTTAACAACCTAACTTTAAAAATTTGCCATAAATTGTATATTTAACAAAAAGGTCTCAAATTTTTCAGTTTAGTTCCTTATATTCTCAAGTTTAACCTAGACTTGGTCTCATACAATTCCAATCATTACATAATTAGTTATAGCTTTTCAAAGTTTCTAACTCCGTTTGAAAGTAATGCAGAAAATCAGATTTTACATTTCAACTTTGAAAAATCACAACTAACTCTCTAGTTAATACGAAACCTTCAAAATTGAATATTAATAACTATACTTGTTGTAGTTCGCTTAGCTTTTAGTCTTGTACTATTCCAATCTCTATTAAGTTGCTGGTGCACTTTCAAAGTTGCCGTTTCATTTCAAAACTCTGATTTTCAACATAAAGTTTAGCATTTCAAGTTCAACTTTTAATATTTCTCAAAATTAATTTCAAAACAATCACCAACCAATTCTACCACCATCCCAACATATTTGATAACCAGCCCAACAGTAATCAACTAATACAATCCATCAAGATTCAGCATTCAATCACTCATCAACAATTCGTAATTCACACGCAATCAATCAATTTCACAAAAACCACAAGCTCAATCACATTTTCAGCCACAATTCAATATCCATATAACCAATCAATTACTCATAAAAAATTAAACCTATTTGCAGTAATTCAATAAATTTTATGGGCATTCTAAAATTAAAGTTATTAAAGTTAAACCCCCTACCTCGATGTCAAATTTCGCAGAAATCGAAGACGAAATTGTGGTGTGATGACTGGTTGGGCTGCCCCCAAAATGCAGCAGCTCCTTCATCCCTTATCCACCCATGTTAGCAACATTTACAATAGCTTTGACAGCGCAGCAGCAACACGAGTTGGCCACGACAGCCAGCAAAATGATGAATTCAAATTGAATAGAATAATAATTCTGGAAATACAAGGGTGGAACAGGGGCTAAATTAAATTGGAACAAGAGCAAGGCTAATAAAATGGCAGTGGGATAAACAAAAACGTCAAGTGGAAGTTCAGAACAAGGATGTCTTACAAGAATTAGAAAGGAACAATAGAATGAAGAAACCGCAGCAGCAGTACAGACGATTATAGCAGCAACGGGGAAGATGGCCTTCTCCTCCACCTTGGTTTGTGATTCCGGTGGCGGCGGTGGTAAAGAAAGCCTCCCCACCGTGTTCTTCTTCTCCTTGCCATTCGCGTTTCTCTCTGTGCGACGCCGACTCCACGTCTCCTTTCTTCGACTCAGACTTCACGGCGGCACGGCAGCGATTCAGCAGTGACGATTCGGCTAAATGCGCAGCTTCTTCAACGACAACGAGGTTGGCTTCAACAGCGACGACGGAACAGTGATGAGGACGGAGCTTCCTCTCGGTCACTGCTCGCGTCTCCCTTTGGTCTGTGTACTCGACGACAACGCGCAGTGATGGCTCACGACGGTGGCAGTCTCCTCCTCCCCCGACGACAACCCCCTTCTCCCTCTTCTTCCTTTTTCTTCCCCGAGCTTTCTCTCTTCCCCTTTGAGCTTCCCCTGTTTCTATTCTTTCTCATTCTGTTTTTGCGTATGTTTTGTTAACTTATGGCAAAATTAGGTTTTTAATTAGGAATTTAGGGTTAAGGTAAAATATATATGAGTAATATAACAATTTTTACAAAATATTTGAGATAGAAGAACAATTTAAGATTCAAATATAATACTATAAAGATTACTTTTAAAATGCATAAGATTTTATTTATTCACATGTCAATGAGCTCAAACAATTATTTTTAATTTAAATTATAAAATAAGCATACTAATCATATTTTATAAAATACGGTTTTATTTATAATAAAAATTATTTAAATTAAATTATATAATACTTCCATTACTAAATTTTATTTTCAAATCCTATGAAATAACCAATTATAAAAAAATCAATTATTCTTCACATACAATTCATTTTTCTATACAAGTCTATACAAGTTCTTATTTGAATTTTGAGCATTGCAGTTTTAATTGAGAAAAAAGAACAGTTTGCATTATTCAAGAGTTAAGGAAGTGCGTGTTTATACGCAATCTAAGCTGAAAGTCGTTTTTGTTGAGTTTAGACCAACTTGTATAAACTTATATACCAAAAAGACTTATATGTGTAGCAGACCTCTTATAAAGTGACACCAAAATATTAATTAACTTAACTCCAAATATTAATAAAACTAACTTAATTACTCTTAATTGATTAGTTTATAAAAATAAGGAGTTCAAAATAAAATAAGTCACAACTTATTCATAATAGGAGTTACTTAAATTAAAGTGTACAATTCTTAGTAAAATTAAGACTTAATTATTAGTAAAATTATAAAACAAATAACTTGTTACAAATAATATTGAATTTTGTGACAAATTAATTTTTTGTTACAAAATAATTGGAGTTTTTGAAACAAATGGATATTTTGTTACAAAATATTTTAAACTTTTGCAACAACTTCATCTTTTGTTACAAAATATTTTAAAATTTTGCAACAAAATACTGGTTCGTTACAAAAGCCAATATAATTTGTAACAAAAAAAAAATCAAGTCGTTACAAAATATCAAAACGTTTTGTAACAAATTGTATCGTTGTTACAAAACATTATTATTATGTAACAATTACTAATTTTTGTTACAAAAAAATAATTTTTTGTAACTTTAAATTTGTTACAAATGTTTCATTTTCTTGTAGTGTACCCTGGTCTAAGCCAATGCTTTTGTGTATCAAAGAGAACTCTTTTTACGAGTTGGCTATACAACAGTTACCTCTTCACGTAAGGGTTGTTTAGAGGACCCAAACACAACGCTTTAATAAAGATTTTATGACAACACTTTTTACAAGTTATATTTTCTAATACATAAAGCAACATTTGTCCTGATTTTTTTAAGTTGCCTTTTCATATACCTAAAGTAACACATGTATAAAATTTTCTGGTTATTTTTTCATAAACCTAAAGCAACGCTTGTCCAGATTTTTTTAAGTTGCCTTTTCATATACATAAAATAACGCTTGTATAAGTTTTTTCTAGTTGTTTTTTCATATACCTAAAGCAACATTTATCTAAATTTATTTGTAGTTGCCTTTTTTTTAATACCTAAAGCAACACTTTATTAAATTTTTCTTAAGTTCTCTTTTTTTATATCTAAAATAATATTTTTTTGTTATATTTATATGACATTTGAAGGGTATATAGCACACACTAACAATATTTAAATATTTAAATTTAATTTAATCAATATAGGGAGAATAAGCTAATAATATATATTGCATGTATATAAAAAGGTGTGCCAATTAACATATTTGCTAAGTTACGATGTCAAATAAATAATAAACATAAGTAAACAAAATATATATTTTCTTTATGATGAACTTGAACAAAAAAAAACTAATTTTTTTTAAAACCAAAGACTTTGTGCTTTACCATTGTGCCAAGAATCGTCTTTATCTCTTCAAAAAATTTCATCCAACCATAAGCAACACTACAAGAGACACGCCGAATAGCGGCGATTTTTTATGGATTTGTGGAACGATATACCGGTGGTTCCAGAAGCATTGCAATTTAGGGGGTGGAGATTTGATTTTGCAGAGATTCTAAGAAACCATTGGCACAATCGCAACAAATTTAGATAATTAATGTTGCGGCGGTTCCAAAACCGCCGCTATTTCAGTCAGTGAATTTAAAAAATTGCGACAATTTTAAAACCGCCACAAATATATGTGATTTTTTAAAAAATACGACGGTTTAAAACCGTCACAATTTCATACACGAGTTTTTTTAAAAAAAATACCAATTACAAGTGACATTATTTGAAAAGAGTGTAGATTCTAATTGCAAAAAGTTTTCAAGAGCCATTTTTTGTTTGTAAATAAAAAAAATACATAATCAATTAAATGTAGAACTGCAACTGCCAACACATACAAAGCAAATATAAATGACTTGCCAGCACAACCTTTCCCTTAGTTTCTTTAAGAACAAATTCAGCATATAAATCCTTCAGGGCAATCATGACTATAGTTATCAATGATCCCATAATAGCCCCCTACAGAATAACGCACTCCTTCAATCAATCTAACAATGTTATGGAATACAAGAAAAGTCTATCTATACAAGTTGACATATAGATTAAACCAAACATGATTAGAATGATGCCTTCAGAAGTTAGAATCTCTTGGGAATTTAACATTTTATACAGAAAATTATTAGCAAGTCGATACATCCCATTGCCTCTCCAAAAATCAAAATTGAAAAAAAAGAGTAATGACATACCCTCCTAATCGCTTTCCTAAATATCCTCCTCATTCCTAAATAACGTTTAAAAAGAGAAAAACCAATATGCCAAAATTATAAAAAGCAACCACACTTTTTAATCATGGTTACTGTAACAGCTCAAACCATCCGCTAGCACGATATTGTCCGTTTTGTCACACAATGCCTCACGGTTTTGTCTTTGACAATAGGGATGATAGCCGAAGTCCCCCACACTCACTCGTCAAAACGCGTCATGTTAGGAAGAGGTATTCATACCCTTATAAGGCATGCTTCGTTCCCCTCCCCAACTGATGTGGGACCTTACAATTATATGAACTATTCATTGGACCCTAAATGCTTGGCATATTATATCTTAAAGTTGTTAACAAAAGCATAGTCTACAGAAGTCAACATCACAGTAGCCAATTCCAAAGTTCAAAAATTTAAACATGACAATATCAAATTATACAGTTAGCTAGTCTTCAAGCCTAAAACAAAATCTTTTAAGCGAAATAAGTTACTGTAAAATGCTTAAATTACTAATACTTGATAATTTTGTTAAATTCTGAAAAAATATATATTCAATTTTCAGTGATGAATATAATAATTAATAGTGTTGGATGATTCTTATAATTGGAAATCACAATTTGATCAATTTTAATTATTTCATTTATTCTATTTGAAGAAAGTGATGTTACATTTATTTTCACTCTTAAGTTATAGCCATTAAAATTTTATGCAGAAGATGACTCAAAAGTCAACATATATTGGCTCCATATATTGGCTTTTAGGTGCATGCAAAAAATAGACGATTAATTCATATGGAAGTGGTGAATAAGTTTGTACACACAACAGTACAAACAATTACAGTTTTCAATCACTGAATCAAATATTCTGTAGAATTTATTAACTCGTTATTTTTTTATCTTTTTAAGTTCTTCTTGGTATCATAGAACTAAGGTCATGATTCCATTACGGCTCTTGTTCCTTTCCACAAGGAAAAAAGAAAAACAAAAAAGAAATAACATTATGTTAAATGGTTTTACCAGATAGACAATGACTTTTATAAACAATGTCAATAATAAATTTTAGAATTGACCAAATAAAGTAAAAAAATACTCCACTCCCAAATTACCTTTTAAAACTTAATGTTAGGATAACCATATGCACACCTAGTGAATTGAACATCTAGTCATTGTTAACTGTGTATGAGTAAATTGAATCAAAAGAAATAATCATCCAATTAAAAATAATGAACATAATCATCTGCATATCTATTGAATTGATCATCTGATATATCCATTGTTCACATTATTTAGTATTCTCGTCGTTAACTATACTTTTCTTATGTTAAAAATTAGATTGTTGAAAATTCATTCAAATATATTCATCAATTGGAGGCACGTTTCACTGTAACTTCACAAGTTCCCGAACCACGCACTATTTCACAATGCAATCACACTATATATTTGTTGCTGTGAACATTGATATATACACGTTACATTTCTCACTCAACTTTGACATAAACAAGATTTTCAACATTTTCGATTTTAGTTTTCAATTTTGTTGGTTGAAATTTTAATTTTATTTTTTAAATATAAAGAATAAAAGAAAGAAAAAGAAACAAAAAATAGTGTCTAATAAGTATGATATCTAATAGGGTACGTACCAAATAGATAATTCCAAATAGAGACAGAACTTCAAACCCTAACTTAACTATCTAAAACTCAAGTATTTCATGTAGGTGATACTTAGAAAATTTGAATATGTTAGGTAAGTTTACTTTTATGAGATTCTGTAAAACCATCTATTATTATTATCGTCATTGTTATCATCCTCAACTAAAATTATTTGCACTACTATATCTTATTGCCAACGGCCATTCCGATATTTTATTGTGGGCGACAAAATTTTTTTTATGCAAATAAATGATGGTCAGATTGTCGATAAAATTTGGTGTGAATTAGCGCCAATAATATTATTTATGGTTAACGATGGGATATTCGCCGGTAATAATTTTACATTTTTTTGTAATTACAATTACCATGCACGCATTATTTATTTTTTTAAATCAATTCATTATTTTAAATCACGCTATTGAAAGCCGATGATGGTTGGGTGTTAGTTGGTAATGCGTTTAGGTTGTTTAATTTATTTTTAATTTTCTATTTAATAATATGAGTTTAATTTTGATTCACAGATAATGTAAAATGTTTTGTATAATTATACAATCACGATTATTTTTTTATTTGAATTATTCACGCGATTATTATAAAAAGTAGTTATTTTTATTAATATAGAGTTATATAATTAGATACACATATAAAACAGTTTACACTGATAATGTATCAAAATTAAATTTCCAATAATATTACCAATTGTCATGGCATCAATAACGCTAAACATATTTTATACTATTTTTATTGGGGACAAAAATGATACATAGAAATAAATTTTAATTTTATCCTTTAATAATATCAATTTTTTACCGTACATCGTATTCAATTATTTTTTAATCACATATAAGTAAATTACACTTAGTCACATTACTTTCATTCTAAATAAATTTATTTTTTTTATAATTTTACACTTAAAGATTTTACAATAATTTATTCTAAATAATTTTTTATTTTCTTTAAGTATAAAATTATAAAAAAATAAATTTATTTAGAATGAAAGTAATGTGATTAAGTGTAATTTATTTAGATGTGATTAAAAAATAATTGAGTACTATATACAGTAAAAAATTGATATTATTGAAAGATAAAATTAAAATTTATTTCTATGCATCGTTTTTGTCCTCAACGTTTTCATCCTATTTAAGTCCCTAACGTTTCAAAATCGTCTCAATTTTGTCCCGCCGTCAATTCTATTAACGGATCTCTAACGGCAGGACAAGATTGAGTCAATTTTGAAACGTTAGAGACTTAAATAGAACGATTAAAACGTTAGGGACAATTTTGGGACTTACCCCAAACGTTGGGAACAAAAATGATACTTTACTAATTTAATTAATAGACAATTTAAGTTTTGCACCTAGTTAATTTTAGGTTAAAAATCCTAAACCGTCATGATAATTATCTCGAAAGATAACGAGATTTTCAATAAAAAATTATTTTTTTCTGTTTTTGATTTCTATTTATTTTTTTTGGAGTTTCGTTGTCTTTTAAGATAATTGTCAGAATCATTTATTTTTTTGTTAACTTTTTAAATATATATATTGACTAAATTTATTTTGTAAAACTAAAAAATATTAATTATTTTTAAATTATTTTTACTTATAAAAATTAAATAGAAGATATATTAATAATTAATATATCACATAAACATAACATATTTTGAAAATTTAAAAGATCATTGATACAAAAGTTAATCAGCGTCACAAAATTAAATCTTAAATCAAAGACCGAAATTGATATTTTTTTATTAAAGGTCTTATAGTCCACTAAAAAAATTGTTAATGGCCAAATTGAATATTCACTCTTAATTTTACCAATGGCTTAATATTTAATGAAATACATAGTTTTTTTACAATGGCCAAGGACGCTTCATCCACAAGTGGGTCGTTGCATACGACGAGAATCAATTCACTCAATTTTTTTAATTATTTAATAAAATATGATATTTAATTATTTAATATTTTTTATATGTATTTTTTTTTATCTCACTTAAAAAATAATATACAATAAAAAATTATATTTTATCAAATAATTAAAAAAATTGAGATGATTCATTCTCCATACTAACAACTCTGATCCACTACATATATATATGCTGCTATGTTAAATATGGTATTTTAATTTTTATAATTCTTTCATTTATTTACATATTAATAATCTCTTTATCTTAAACGCTTTGTTAAATAAACTCTTCGAACTCTGAGTATGATTTTTGATTAATTTTTTTGTTATATCAGAGTTATCTTAATATAGTAGGTTTAAATTTTAAGAAAATGAAATTCAATATTATTAGCAGGGCTAGGCAATGGATAAAATTTAAATATTAAATTTACTTTTTAATTATTACAAACGACTTTGGCGTTAATAATAATAAAAATAAATTTTTTTATTATTTACCAATGGCAATGATGCGATGTCACTAATAATAAAAATAAAATCATTCAAGAAATCCTTTTACTGACAATGAGCCATAGGTAAAATCAATAAAAAATTATCAACAACCGGACACAAATGACATACATTTATCAATGTTCTGGCTGTTGGAAAAATAGAATACCAATAATGCATGTGGTTGGTAATTACGAATTTTTTGATAGGGTAAAGTTCAAATTTTTTAGCCAATATCAACTCATTTTTTTTTAAATTATTTGTTTACTTAAATTTTAAATTATAAATTTTGAATTTTAAATTTTAAATCATAACTTAATTAAACCATAAACCCTCTAATAAAAAAGAAAATTAAAAATATTTTTATGATAAAAAAATGAGTAATGATAATTAATTAAAAAATTGTTTTTCGTACTTATTATTTTTTCTTTTCTTTAACTACAAATCTAGGATTTGAGTTTGTTGGAAAGAGAAATTTTTTCATATAGGGATATCCTTACCTTTTTCGTAAAACCTTATTAGTCTAGTCTAATCGTATTTGAGGTTAAAAAAGGGTAATTTTTACTTAGATTTTAGGTTTTTTGGTGGGGTTTTCTTAAATTTTAGTTAACAATACATAAATGAGTCGGTATTTAATTAATTAGTTAATTAAGTTTGAATATTCAGTTCTACTGCTGTAGATGTACTCATGAATCATAAGGGAGGCTATAGGTGGGAATGCCTTTCTTGCATAAAGTTAATGAAAGCACTAATTAATGATTTATTTTAGTGGAAAAAATTATACACTGTGCCTAACATATATATACATAAACCAATAAAGTACAAATATCATAAAGTATTTGGAGAATACTTATTAGCTTAATTAGGACTTAGATTTGATTTAAGTGCATGATCCATTAATTATGTACATATGTATGCACTTATATCCAACTTAACGCAAGTTTATCCAAGTATCCAATCCTAGCTAAATCTAATGGGCATGTATGTCAATTGTAAAGTTGTGATGTGATGATAGGATAATAAACAAGGAACCTTAATTATTAGGGCCGCACACGGATTAGATAGAATCGGATTAGATATTCGCATGTTTTAAGTTGTATCCAATCTGATCCGATTCACAAGTGTGGATCGGATCGGATCGGATATCAGGTATATTCGGATAATTTAAAAAAATATATATTTTAAAGTTTTTTAACCCTAAAAAAATCTATTTTTTCACCTGTTTGTCTATTTATTTACTCTTAAAATATTATCAATAAAAATTCTCTTGAATAATAAAAGAAAAATAATAACACATACAAGATCTAAGTTTAATTATTCTAAATTAAAGTACAACATAAAAAATTAAAAACAAAGATATCATAAAATTTATAAAACAACACACTAAAATTCATATCACATTAGGGTTTACTTTCTTAAACTATGCTATTTATATGAGACGTGCAAATATGCGAATCTGCATATCGGATCCACAGATATCACTGTCAAATCCGCAATCCGATCCTGTCATAGTGCGGATCGGATTTAATCCGATCCGATGGCTCTGCGAATTGGTTAATATCCGTAAAATTCGGATCGGATGCAGTTAACTACTGCGAATATGCGGATATTATCCGATTCATGTGCAACCTTATTAATTATATAGTATGTGTTCAATTCGGGATAAAAATGAGGTTAATATTTTTATGAATGAATTTCATGTAGTCTTATATATACAATTTTGTTTATAAAATCTTTTACATTATTTTTTATTTCCAAGTAAATAATTCAGCATAAAAATGAAATTTAGAAAATGTGAAAAGATAAAAATGAGACGCAGAAACAACTTTTTGCTCTGCTAGTAGCTCTCCTCTTGTACTATATGTTTTGATCATATAGCACTTGTAAATTCTATCATATATGTTTATTAGAATGCTATCTTACCTATATGTGTATTAGATTACTAGAAATGCTATTTGACAAGTAATATTTATTTTTTTATTAATATTCAGTTAATAAAAATATTTGTATATTAAATTTTAAATTCTAACATATATTATGAAAATAAAATAATAGTTCAAAGTAATATATATTAAAATCAGTAGTCACTAATATAAAATATGCCAAAATATAACACAAAATATATAATGACATATTTTGATAAATAACTTTAATATAAATAATATTTTCATTATTAGATATACCATGTGCATAATTAAACTAAAATTTTTTAAATTATTTTATTTATTTTAAATTCTAAATTCTACATAATAATAACCCTTAACTCTAGGTTATAAATTATGAACCCTAAAAAAATTTAGCTAATATTAACTAACTAAAATTTGGTTTCGTCCATTTTCTTTTAAACTTAGTCCATTAAAACAACTTTCAACTATTTCAGAGATGATAAGTAGTGTTTAATAATTTTAAAATATCAGAGTACATATATTATTTAAAATGTTTATTTCATTATATAAAAAGATTTAATTAAAGAGTTAATTTTTTACCCATGTTAACCAATTTTTTTAATTATGTATTTTGGTCTTAATTTTAAATTCTAAATCTTAAATTAAAAAAAAAAGTTAAAAAATAATTTTACAATAAAAAATTTAGTTAATATAACTAGTTTGCTATACTTATACTTAAAATTGAAAGCTTAGAGTTAGGGTTTAATTTAAATACATGATTAATTAAGAAAGAAAGGGCGCACACATGCATGCACAAATGGTTGGGCTATAAATAGAGTTGCAATGAGGAATCCAGCATAGAAGAGATCAGAGTAGAAATCAAATAATAATATATAATTAATGGGTTCCAAGAAGGCTGCTATGGCATCAACCGCCGCTCTTCTCCTCTCCCTCAACCTCCTCTTTTCCACCATGGTTACCTCCCAACAAGAACCACCGCCTCCCATGGCAACTCCTCCTCCACCACCACCCTCTACTTGTACCATCGACACCACCAATTTAGTTGGTTGTGTGACCCAGCTATTGATGAACACCACTACAGTGCTTGGTGAGGCCTCCCCAATCAGCGACGACTGCTGCAACGGCGTCCGCAACCTCGTCCGCTCTATTGGCGAAACTGAGGCAGCTCTTTGCCTTCGCATCCGCATTCAACCAGTTGCACTCAACGTAACTATCGGTACAGCCGTTGTAGACAACACACTCAGCGTCTGCGGCAATGCCCCTCTCTAGGGATTATTCCAATGCCTAAACTAATTAATTAATTATGAGAAATTGAGCAAAACATGGATATAATATTAATAATGTGCATGCTGAATGTATGCATATGTATTTATATTATGGTGAAAATTCATGTACAGCCAACTTTACGTGAAGTTGATAGTTGACCGTCGTTAAATGAAAATTGAGTTAAATTACTCAAATCATTTAACAGTTCTCATCGACTTCACGTGAATTTAACTGCATCTGAATTTTTATCTTTTCCTATATGTTTTAGCTTAATTCTAGTAATTAATTAATATTATATCATGATGTGTTGTCTTCTGCATATAAGACTACATATTACCAATAAACGTCCACATGAATTATGATTTATGAAGAATTATAATAAAATAATACAGCTTTATATATATATATGTGTGTGTGCGCGCGTGCTTTGAATGTGTATGGAGTTGTGTTTGACGGTGTTCTTTTTTTTTATCCCTATAATAAGTTGTAATCCCTTATATTTTTCTCTCTCTGAAAATTGATTTACAAAGTTTATATTCCTAGACATATAACAACAGCCATGCATTTTATTTTATTTTTTTCCATTAACAAAAGGGTAACACTAAATATACATCAACTATTTTAAAGGGACGGTAGTGTGTAAAGGTTGGCTTGAGGTTGTTATTAGTATTACTGCTGTTAGTTATAGCAGTAGAGTAAATAAGTAACTTCTATTATTTTAGGCAAGGTTTGGTTAGTTAGTATGGCAGTATGTAAGTTTAGCTGATAGGGTTAGGTATAAACTTAAATTAGCCACCAAATAAAACTAGTTATTAATAAAAAATATATATTAAAATATAAAATAAACATTAAAAATAAATTAACACTAGTGACTAATTTAATATATAAATAATATTTTTGCTTCAATAATATTCATGCATTCCAAAACTCCTTAGCCTTGTTTTTTCTATTATTCTTTCATATATGATATCGGAATTTATTTGCTCTAATATTCTTGGGCGATTTGGGTCATCTTGTAAATGTTTGCACTCCAAATCATTATTTCTGAGCGTAAAAAAAGTGTATTACAAATTTTACTTTTCTCAAAAATA
This sequence comes from Arachis duranensis, assembly GCF_000817695.3. NCBI lineage: Eukaryota > Viridiplantae > Streptophyta > Magnoliopsida > Fabales > Fabaceae > Arachis > Arachis duranensis. The sequence goes on along the minus strand of NC_029775.3, from coordinate 6,936,330 downwards.
AGCTCTATAGAGCTATAGCTTTTTGGTGCAACAACCTGAGGGTTTTATTGATTATAATGCTGGCTTGGTATGTAAATTGCATAAAACGATAAATGGTTTAAGGCAAGAACCGAGAGCTTGGTTTCAAACTTCGATCACTACCACATTAAAGAGGTTTGGTTTCAAAATAATATTCATTTTGATGTCTTTCTATTTGCCAGACATACCAACTCTTCTATTTTATAGGGGTGGAGCTAGATGAAATATTAGAGAGGTTCCAAAAATATTTACACAATAAAATAAAATTAAAATAAAATTTTAAAAGAGACTAAACTAAAATTTACATATAATTTACATGTAAAAAATTAAAATTAGGGAAGCGTTGCCTCTTTCTCTCCATGTAACTCCGCCCTGCTATTTTATATCTTTTAGCTTATCTAGATGACATTATTCTTACTGGCAATAGTAGTGCAGAAATTGATTTGTTAATTAAACATCTTAATATAATGTATTTCCTTTGAAAGACTTGCACACTTTCAATTATTTTCTTGGTTTGGCTGAACAATGACAGTGTCATGCCGAATCAATAGAATTATGCGATGAATTGTTAAAGAAATTGGGCATGCTATCCACCAATCCGATGCCTACATACACATTTATCATGCATGAAAAAATTGTTGATATTTTGACAAAACCTATCAGTAAAGATGTTGCAAAAATGCAGAGACAAACTTAGGATGTGATTAAATTTTAACTGTACATAGTGATTCAATATTATATAGTCGAAATAAAATATAGCTCACATATAGTTAATTAATTGAATAAATTTTATAGTCGAAATAAAATACAGCTCACATACAGTTAATTAATTGAATAAATTAAAATTATACTGTTCACTTCTAGAACCAACGTACTCTGACTTTAGAAGGGACCTTGATACAGGTCAGTCACACGTTGTCGTACATAGACCTGATGATCTCCGTAATTTTCTGCGTGCAAGCATTATTGTTTGGGGTGAATTTATCGATAAAAAAACTTAAATTAGCAAACACGTATAATCTTAACAATTTCAAAATAGATTGCGGATTGAAAGTTTTAAAATAGACGAGTATTCACGCTTGTTTGCCATCCTACCAAATCCTTATCCAGATTACGGACAGTGGTGGGAGCATCCTCTTGGGGGGCACTGGAGGAATCAACCACTATGATGTTTGTTGCTGATGGATCTATTTGTAGGGATGTAGTAGTAGGAGGCATGCAGTTCAGGTTTAGAACTATGATGAACTGCTAGTTCGCTGGAGCCGCCTGTGACGTCATAGGGATCAAATGAGTAGTTGGGCTAGAGGGCGATAACTGGGCAGTCCTTGAAAATTCGGTGGAACTCTGCCCTCGGCCACGACCACGTGACCTATTCGATCTAATTCTGCTACCTGTCATCATGTCTGCAAAATGAATATATTACTAACACTAATGGAAACACAATTAATTTCACCAACCCTAAACATATATAATTTTAATTTTTCAATTTTACTCAAAATCTTATAAAAATTTCGACAGAATCTCACCTAAAATTCGAATTTTTTCACCCTTCAAGGGGTCCATCTAAACGCAAATATCTATCCATCCACCAAGAAGCTTCAATCATTTACTAAACTTTCAGATCATTCTAACAATTTCTCAAAGCAATCTAATTTTACAAAGTATTCAAACTTTCAAAACATTCTAACTTTATTCTATTTTATTTTTTGACCAAAGTATTCTAACTTTGTTAACAATTTTTTAAAATATTCTAACTTTTAAAGCATTCTAAGTTTTTAAACCATTCTAACAATCCAAAAGAATTTGAAATGCAAAATAAAAAAAGCATAAAATAACGTGATGAAACATCACTACCAATATATAAGACAAAACACTACAATTAATCAGCATAAACCAACAATACCAACAAAAATATGAATCAGCAAAATAAGCATTAAAATAGTAATTTCCTAACAAAGTAATAGCAACCAGCGAATCATCAAAACAGTCAAGCATTGCTCAAATAAATTTAGCAACAATTTCTCAGCAAAATAAATAGTAAAACACATAGTGAATAATTTAGACCAATTCAAATAATCCTAGCAACAAGAATCGACAATCCAGAAAATAATTCCAAACACATTGAATAGATATCAGAACCTATCAATCTAACTAAATTATCCTAACCTAACCACCTAAAATCAACTACAATGAAAAGTAATCTACCTAAATTAATTACTAAAATTCAACTGACTAAATAAAATTAAGATTAACTAAGCAGAAATTAAACAGCGTAAAAAATAGATTCAATCAAAATTCCAAACCACTTAAAATCAACTAAATAGAAATTAATCTACCTAAACTAATTACTAAAAATCAACTAACTAAATAAAATTAAGATTGACTAAGCAGAAATTAAACAGAATGAAAAATAGATTCAATGAAAACCTGAAAATCTGGAATGCAAAGCAATTAAAAGAGAGAAGAGAGAAGTGGATGGTTCGAGCAGTGGCATCGGCGCTCTAACCAACGGCGGCAGGGCAGTAGCGGCGGAAATAAAGAAGAGAGAATGGGGCATTTTGCGCAGCTGCGGCGCCCTTTCCAGCGATGGCAGGGCAGGGCAGTGGCAGCTGCCGGATTTATCAGCGAATTATCTTAGGGTAACATGGTGCGGGTAACCAAAACACAGCGTTCCTTTAATCGTGTCTACCGTTAAAATAATCCGATGGTAACTCCGAGGCTACAATTGGCGTCTATTTGCCTGGTGTTCCCGCCAAATATATACCAACGACTTTATCATCGGAAAAGGTTATCCGCATGTAACTATTTCGTATGACGAATCTCACAACAAAACTTTAGTATGTGTGACCCCATAGGTTTAATACTAAGTAGGTAGTAAATTAGTCATACTAAATTTACTAATCAAGGTTAACATTTAGCATCACTTCTTAACGACCCGATAGTATAAAGTAATATATTTTTACCAAGAATCCGAGAAATTCAAAGTATAATTCCTTCTATCTTTCCAGGTCTTGGTTAATCCTCAGAGTATGGTTAATTTGTCAAATTTTTACTTGTTACCATTATTATAATAAACTGTGAATGATATAAAAAACTCATTTTTTCATTCATTCAATCCTTTTGGCCAAGATTTTATTCATTTCAGACATTATAATTGTTCCAGACCTGATCTCCGGGTCTTTCCTCAGAATGGTCATTGAACCCGACAATCCCAAGATTGGGCCATCCTCATGGCCCAAAGATGGATCAATAACTTCCAATATCCTAACCCAACATTCAAATTCAAATACCTCCCTTATCTTAGCCAGAAAAGATAAGATGATGACGGCTCAAACTAGTCCTAGAATCTCTAACCAACATTCGAATTCAAATACCTCCCTTATCTTAGCCAGATAAGATAAGATAACTACCACTAGTTATATAAAGAGACCCAGCGGCCCCCTCAGGTACTCGCTCATTTCTCACACCTTATACCTCTTAGATCCATTCTGACTTGAGCGTTGGAGTGTCTTTGCAAATACCCACCCCATTGCTCCAGTCAGATAATCTGGCCTCCACCTCGACTCGCAAGTCCCTGATCCACCTCACAATCCATACCAGAGACTTCTTGTATATTGGTGCCATCTGTGGAGACTGCAACGTCGTGGCGACATGACGGATAACCCCGAGAAGCAATCTCCAAGCCACCACCACAACTCACACACACGAAGCCTAACTCCCGAATATCAGGAGACCATCCCTCCCACTCCTGAGAAAATAACAAGCTTTGTACATCGCCAACCAACCCCGCCCCCAACAACAACCAAAAGAAGACAACCGTCCACCCCCTAGAACCGGGGCCCCTGACGGCTTGAGAGAAAAGGCAATCTAAATAATCTAAGAACTGTGCCTCCGGGTGCAGGACCTCGAAGGCTGGGTTACGACCAAGGAACGATATCATGTAGAACACGGAAACCATGCAACTTCCAGAACTCGATCTCACCGTAAAATCAGAAACAACAGGTCACCCGAACAGCGACACAGTAAGAGATACGATTGCAGCATTTTCTGGGACCCGGAACACCAACGTGAAGAAGATGACCAACGGTACCACCGAAAAACCAAGCGAGCAAGAAGTGAACATACATGTGATAATGGGAGCCACCCCTTTCACCGAAAGAATTCTAAGAGCCAAGCTTCCAAAGGCCTTTGACAAGCCCATTGACATGAAATACAACGGGACCAAAGATCCCCAAGAACTCCTAACGGCCTTTGAGACTAGGATTAACCTAAAAGGAGCTGTCGATGCGGTCTGGTGCAGGGTCTTCCCGGTAGCCTTAGCCGGCCCCGCAATCAAACAGTTCAATTCCCTCCTGAGTGGCTCCATAGCCAGCTTCCACGATATCTCCAGAAAATTCATGGCACGATTCACTACCAAAATCACTAAAGCTAAAAACCCCATTAGCTTGCTTGGAATCACCCAGAGATAAGACAAATCAACGAAAAAATACCTCAATAGGTTCAACGATGAGTGCTTGACAGTTGACGGACTCACAGTCTTTGTCTGACCAAAGGCCTCATGAATGAGGACTTCTAGAAATACCTTACCACCAAGCCAGTATAGACCATGCACGAAATTCCAAGCGTCGCAAGAGAATACATACACGATAAAGTGGTGAGTCAAGTCGTAGTCGCCAATAAATGACAACTCGGCAATACAGTACCTCATACTAACCCGCCACCAAGAGAGTCCAAAAAGAACACTCCAAACCCAAAAACACCAACCGACGACCCCGAGTGGAAAAGTTTCCGAACTACACCTCCTACCCGCTCCCATCATTGAGATCTACCACCAAATAGTGGAACAAGGCATCTTCCCAAAGGCATGACAACTGAGGGAACGAACTGGCGATAAGAGCCTGTACTGCGACTACTACCAAAAATATGGGCATAAAATCTAAGATTGCTTCGACCTAAAAGATGTCCTTGAACAAGCCATCCAAGATGGCAAACTCTCCGAGTCTACCAAAATCATGTGAGAACCAAGGAGAAATGAAAGAGAAATATCACCAGAACACAAAGGACGTAACCCGAGGACTATACGGCAGGCACCCCAAGAAAGTCTGGAAACTGACCCTACCATAATCGTAAACGTCATCACCGGAAAAGATGCACCAAAAAAGTCAAAATCAGCACTAAAAAAGATCTCAAAGTCCTAGCCGCAAGAAACCAAGCACCAATCTCCTCGGTTCCAGTAGCGATCACATTTTTTTCGATGACTACCAACACGGCATCTCGGTGGAAGATGCCCCATTCTTCATCTCGGAAAAAGCTAGAACTGGACTTATGAAAAGAATACTGGTCGACACCAGAGCTGATTCTAACATCCTCTTTATAGGAGCCTTCGATAAACTGAGCCTTTGAAACAAAAATTTGCAAACCCGCCGTAACAGGGTGACTGAACTCGGAGACAACCTCCTCAAACTAGACGGTTCCATAGTGTTACCATTAGCCATCAGAACCGGAAACCAGAGGAAGACCATCCTCTCCGAGTTCGTGGTCCTCAAGGACTCCACTGCATACAACCTCATCCTCGGAAGAAAGATGATCAACGACCTATCCACTGTTATCTTCACCAAGTTTCTAATCATGAAGTTCTAGGCCGATAACGGCACTATCAAAATGATATACGGAAATCGAGAAGTCACAATAGAGTGCGACAACACCAGCTTGGCGCTCCATAAGAGATCCCGAGATGCGGCAGGCATCTTTCTCGCCGACCTCGATGCACGCCAAGACCTCAGCCCACGCAGAACCGTGGGAGAAATTGACGAAGAAGTAGAGCGAGACTTTGTAGACGAGGTCAGGAGCATAGCACACCTACAGGAGCTAGCTCTAAAACAAAGAATAAGCCTAAGGTACAATCTAAGGACGGTACGACAAGACTTCGGATCAGGAGACCCCGTCTTATGACGAAACGAAATCGTTTCCCCCATTCCCAAAGAAGGGAAGCTCACACCCGACTGGGAGGGTTCCTACCCAATCAAGACGGTAATCAGAAAAGGAGCCTACAGGCTCGAAAGACTAGATGGGACCGAGCTCCCGAGATCCTGAAATGCCACCAACTTACGACGCTAATATACGTAGAAACTTCCTTCCAAAGCAACAAGATCGAGTTCATTTAAGACTATCTCTTTACCCTTTATTTTTTTCTCTTTTCACTTTCATTAATTGCTTAAGTTGTTTAATTGTATATTTTCTTATCGGGCACTCTTTCTTATCTATATCGATTCAAATAAGTAAACGGCTACCCAGAGATCGATCACCCCGAGACCAACAAAACGGATATTCAAATAATAAAACAAATATCCAAATAACAAAAAACAGCGACCCAGAGATCGATCACCCCGAGATCAACGAAACGGATATCCAAATAATAAAACAAAAATTCAAATAAGTAAACAGCTACCCAAGAATTGATCACTCTGAGGCCAACGAAACAGATATCCATATAACAAAACGGATATCCAAATAACAAAAAATAGCGACCCGGAGATCGATCACCTCGACGCCAACAAAATGGATATCCAAATAACAAAACGGACATCCAAATAACAAAAAACTATGACACGGGAATCGATCACCCTAAGACCAACGAAACGGATATCCAAATTATAAACTGGATATTCAAATAAGTAAAGTTCTACCAGAGGATCGATCACCCTGAGACTAACAAAATGGATATCCAAATAACAAAATGGATATAAAAAAAGGCTAAATAAGCAAAGTATTAAAATCCGCCCACTAAGAAGTCTAAAATAAGTTCACAATAACGGCTCAAAAAGACCACACAAAACAAGCATGAGATGACGGTCTTCCAAATCGCGAAAAGCGAAACTCACCAACATTCCGTCAATTGACGTAGAATGACATCACGCCCTTTCTAGGCCCCTCATGACATACCGATAATAGAAAACCAAACTTGTCAACAAAAGTGGCGTTAAGGTCTAAGCTAATGACTTTCCAGCTCACGAAAAGCGAAACTCACCAACATCCCGCCAATTGGCGCATGATGACGTCATGTCCTTTTCATGCCCCTCACAGTCTCCCAAAACTACAGAGAACCGAGCTCCCCTTCAACTCACCATTGAGACCAAGCAAGTATGCTCTCATGCTTCGGGGGCAACTGTTACGGATCCGATCTCCGGGTCCTTCTTCGGAATGGTCACCGAACCCAACAATTCCAAGATTGAGCTATCTTCACGGCCCAAAGACGGATCAATAACTTCCAATATCCTAACCCACCATTCAAATTCAAAATACCTCCCTTATCTTAGCAAAAAAATATAAGATGATGACGGCTCAAACTAGCCCTAGAATCTCTAACCAACATTTGAATTCAAATACCTCCCTTATCTTAGCAAGATAAGATAAGATGAGATAACTACCACTAGTTATATAAAGGGAGTCAGAGGCCCCCTCAGGTACTCACTTATTCCTCACACCTTATACCTCTTAGATCCATTTTGACTTGAGTTGGAGTGTCTTTGCAGGTACCCATCCCCATTGTTCCAGTCAGATAATCCGGCGTCCACCTCGACTCGCAAGTCCCTGATCCACCTCACAACTCGTACCAGAGACTTCTTGTATTGACAGATTCTTTATTGACTAATCGTTAATCCTACAAGTATATATTTAAATCATACCAAATATCCATTCAACTAGTACCTTAGAGTATTAGGTGTCCAGAATCAAAGTATAATAAACACATTGTTAGTTAATTACTATGATATTCGCAGGTCAAATGAACTTTAGTACCATGTTCATCTGAGATATCCTATTGACAAATATGCGGTAATCGTAACCATTAGAAATTTTTAGAATGAGTCAGTTCAATGGTCATATCTCTATATGTACCATTTATATAAAATTTAATAATCACTATCTGATAAATCTCTTAAATTTAATGAAAGACCATATTATATTAATTTTTTAATATAATAACAATAACAAATTATTTGACACATAATTAATTGGATTGTGATCATATTACTTATTTTTAACAACTATATGGACCGAAAAAGATCGATCGTTGTTCAAATATATGATTGCACGCAGAAGAGATAGGAGGATAGATTACAATGCGGAAGGAGAGGACGAACGACAATTTCTACTACGGGAGGCGTCGAACCCGTGAACGACAGTGCGAGACGGCACCACATAAAAAGATCGTTTTTAAAAATTTTTTTATTTTAGTAGAAATAAAAAAGTCAATTTAAATTTATAAATTTCAAAATTTTTTACTTTTATTACATAATTATGTCTTAAATTTTCATAAATATAATTCTTTAAATATTATCAAAAGTTGTAAGCGTTCAATGAAAGAAGAGTATAATTATGTTGCCAACTAACTAAAATTTTTCTTATGTTAATATAAAAAATAGTTATTTTTATTAAGATATAACTAAATATTTGTGTAAACGTGTTTATATCAATAGCTTTCAATTTTGTTAGTGGAAATTTTAAATTTAATTTTTCAAAAATAATAAAACAAAATGAAAATAAACAAAAATAGTGGCTGATAAGTATGATATCTACTAATATATACCAAACTTGAAACCCTAACTAGCCCACCAAACTATCTAAAACTCAAGTATTCTATCCATATGTACCTGACACCATTGGAAATAAAATTCATTAATGTTAGGTATGTTTACTTTTATGATAGATACTAGATACTGTAAAACACTTATTACTATTGTTAATGTTATCGCTGAATTATTAAAATAAAATCGGTGAAGGTAGTAGGTATTTTTTCTTAACTAAGTGATCTAAGATGTGAGTATGGTGGGAAGTGAAAATTTTTCGTTGGAATATTCTTACCCTTTTCATAAAATCTTAGTCTAATCTAATTGTGTATTCGAATAAAAAAATAATTCTTCTAATTTTCCTTAGATTTTAGGTTTTTTATTGGGTTTCCTAAGATTTTAGTTGACAATACATAAATAAAATATTTAAATATAATTTATTATTTTGTGTCCTATGTCCTATTTTATTTATAATATAAACGAAATAATTATAGATATATTTTGTTTACATACACTATAAACGAAATAAGATAAAAAAATAATAATAAATCAAGTGCAAATAAGATATGTGAGGAGAGATTCAACTTATTCATATTCTTTTATACTATATTACTGTAAATAAAATATGCAAATAATAAACTTATATCATAAGGTACAGTCTAAACAAGATATACGAGTAATTATTTTGTTTTTATGTAAACAAGATATAAAACAACAAATTTTGTTCAACCATATAATCAAGGAGGTGTAAATAATAGTCTTTTTTACAAACATTTCAATTTTTTTTTTCTTTCAATAAGTTTTAAAAAAATGTCTAATAATAAATATATCGTTGTGAGTGTATATCTTAATTATCACATAAATACCAACAAAAAGGAGTTGTATTTAAATATGAATATTTAGAGTTCTATACATAGGGACTAAATTGGATTAAGTAATTCCTGCTAATAAGAGGATCTAAATTAAAGCTAGGGGTTGTATTTGAAATAAAACATTCTAATTATTTTTATTACACTCTAATTAGTCAATAATAAACTCAATTATTTTGAGAAATTGAAAGTTCAAATATTGAAGTTTGAATATCAATTCTATCTTACTCATGAGTGATGCTAGCTATAGGTGGGACACTCTTTTCTGATTTTCTTACACGAAGTCAATGAAAGCATTAATGGTCTTTTTTAAGAATTAATAGAATAGCATAAGTATAGCAAATAATTTTTTAATTAGTAAATACTAATTAACTAATTTTTTATTAGAAAATTATTTTTTATCCACATTTTATGGAAAATTTAAATTTTAGAGTTAAAATTTAGAATTTTAAACTAAAAAATTTTGATTGATATTGACAAAAAAAATTAATTCAAACTCATTATCATATACATATATCAATTATAAAAAATAAAATCATATACATATATCAACGATAAGAAAGTACATGTATCTTAAAGCATTTTGAGAAAACTTAGCTTAGGATTATATTTGGTTTAATTAATTAAGTACATATATAATGAATGAATCATTCTAAAATTTCTAATTAATTAAATATACACTCAGTATATCCAACTTAATTAGTGCAAATTTATTTAATAAGTATCACTTTGGTTACCCTAATTCTAAAGGGAATGTATGTCAAATTCTAAACCAATTCAAGTCTTATAAAATATAATTACAGAATCTATATATGTGCATTTTGATAAAGATAAATCCAACTATCTAGTAAATTTTAATAGTATTGGTTATATATACAGTCCAATTTAAGCCTCTGATCTCCATTAAATTATTATATTTATAATTAAGTTAACCGTCGCCAAGTAATTTTTTTTTTTAAATTTCACACAAAAATTTTATCAAATTCAAAAAATTTTTATCATCAAAATTTTGATAGCATGAAATCTCAAAAACTTAAATAATTGATAGAAAAAATACATAAATGATTTAATTTTTAACTCATCTTTTCATGAGAGAGAGAGAGAGATTGAAATTTGGAGAGGATAACAAGCAATGAACCTTACCTTTAGTATGATGAAAAATATGTGAAAATTAGAGCACATTATTAGAAGTGTTTATTATTATACTCAATAATAAAGATAAAGGCTGAATAATTTAATTATACTTAAAATAAAAAATATTACAGTACACTCATGATGTTATAAAATTAAGAATAATTATCCAAATCGGTCCCAAGAATTTTAAAATTGGATATTTTAGTTTTTAAGAAAAATTAATACATAGATCAATTTCTAATATTTTATTTCAGCAGACAAATTAGTCTCCAATTCATTTTCTGGCAAAATAATTATTCAGATCAGTCCCCAAGAATTTTAAAAACGAACATTTTAGTCCTCAAAAAAGATTAATGTACAAATCAATCTCCAAAGTTTCTCTCCGTTAGACATAGCAGTCCTTCGTTATGAAATACAAACATATTTTTTAAAATAAAACATCTTTTAATTATATTAAATACAAAAACATCAAATGGTTTTAAACATATATTATTATTATTATTATTGAATGACATATATATATATATATATAAATACATACATAAGAATCTAATGAATAAATTTATCATTATTTTTGTCTAAAAAATACAAAAAATAATACAATATTATTATGCAATTAATAATAATAATAATTATTTTATTTTTTAATGGAGGGCTATTATGTCTAACGGAGAAAAACCTTAGGGATTGATTTGTACATTACTTTTTTTAGGAACTAAAATGTCCGTTTTTTAAATTCTTGGGAACTGATATGGATAATTACTTTGTCGAAAAATGAACTGGAGACTGATTTGTCTGCCGGAGTAAATCATTGGGAATTAATCTGTGTATTAATTTTTCTTGGAGACTAAAATGTCCGATTTTAAAATTTTGGGGATTGATTTGGATAATTACTCTAAAATTAATTATCACAAAAATTTAACTTTCATTAAGTAGAAATACTGCCAATAATTATTATAGATGTCTAATTTTTTTTTTATCTTATATTTGAATGAACCAATACTAACTAATTCTTTTAATTTATTTTTTACACTAAGTTAAAAATATAATATTAGCCTTTTATTAATATTTTTGTATCTCTAATATATTTTTTACGAAAAAATATTTTCTATTGGAGGCTTAAAGTACGAACTTTGTATAGATATTTTTTTATTGAAATTTATTTTAATAAATATTAAATTATGATACATTATACCAAAAACTCAAATATTTAAATAACTAAAGAAAAATATTATATGACTAAAAAAATTTATCACTTTTTATTAACACTTATACTCTAAATATTAAATTCTAAGTCATAAACATTAAATTTTAAATACTAATAACATAAAATTAAAATATAATTAAAAATATTAAATAATATTAATAAAAAAATTTAATTTCTAAAATTTTTCATAAATAAAAGTACGTAAATGTTGATATAGGTTAATGTATTAGATAATTATATTATAGTGTGTAACTTACTAAAACAAGTAAAAATGAATTCATATTTAATTTAAAATATAAAAAAATCATTTTTGAATATTTGAATTCTTTTATAAAAAATAAGTTAAACAAGTAATAGACATTATATATAAAATTCGTCAACGTATTATATACTAACAGAAACCCACGGCCTATAAATTAATTTGCTATTTAAAATTTTAAATAAGAATTTGGTTAATAAGAATATATGATAAATTTATCATTACTAAAAGATTTTAAATTTTTTATTTAATAAATATAAAATAAATACATTAAAAATTTAATTTTTTTATATTTTTAATTAAATTTTTTCAACTTGTAGCCTTAAGATGTGTCCTTTGATAATATTTATTTTTATTTTTTTAGAAACTAAAACTGAAAAATTAGAATTTAATATTATATTTAATAGTCAGATATTGTAACTAAAATTTTAGTTTGGAGATATAAATTTTCAATTACTTCACTATCTCTAAAAGATGAAGATGCAAGAGACTAAAATTTGATACTAAAAACTGAAATTTTAATAATGTTTTTAAAAAATATATATATTTTTATTTAAATTTTAAAATTTTAAATTTATCTCTTAATTTTTGTATTTATCTTAAATTAATCATAATATTTAAACAGATAATTAAACATAATTTAATTTGATATATTTTATCCTAAACACAATATATATACAAACTTAATTTATTGTTAGTCTTTTAATTTTTGTCTCTCTATTTTTATTTCTCAGACTCATTCTTCTTTTCAAACTTAGTCTTAAAGTATAAGATAAATAAATCCTTTTTTTGCTATTATTTTTTCTTTCTTCAAAATAAAAATTGAATTCTACATTCTATTTATATTAAACAACAATTATATTAAATATATATTAAAATTAACTATTACATAAATATAGGGTGAATAATTTTGTTCGCTAATTTTAATAGAATTTCTATATAATCAATGTGGGACGAAAACTTTATTATCAAAATCTTAAATAAAAGCACGTAAATGTTGATATATGATATATATTGTTTTATTGTATCCCTATACCCAAAAAACAATTATTGTATCTGTACAGAAATGCATGGGCTATAAATTAAGTTGCAATGCTCTCCAACTTCAATCAACACTTTTTCCAGAACGAACGAAATATGGGTTCCAAGAAGGCAGTGGTGGCACCCACCGCCATTCTCTTCTCCCTTAACCTTCTCTTTTCCGCCACCATTGCAGCCCCACCCAAAGCGCCGCCTCCCAATGCACCGCCACCGAACCTACCGCCTCCCAACGCATCACCTCTCAACGTGCCACCACCTAACACACCGCCGCCCAATGCACCCCCACCCAACACACCGCCC
>NC_029775.3:6922506-6922900 GCF_000817695.3 Arachis duranensis | reverse complement strand
ACCCAACACACCGCCGCCCAACGCACCCCCACCAAACACACCGCCGCCCAACGCACCGCCGGCTAATGCACCACCACCCAACACACCGCCTCCAAACGCATCCCCACCCAACACACGACCACCCAACACACCGCCTCCCAATACATCGCCGCCTAACCCACCACCACCTAACACGCCGCCGCCTAACGCAAAACCGCCCAGCGCACCGCCGCCCAACGCACCCCCACCAAACGCACTCCCTCCCAACGCACCACCACCTAACACACCCCCTCCCAACACACCGCCGCCCAATGCACCACCACCCAACACACCGCCGCCCAACATACTGCCTCCCAATGCATCCCCTCCCAACGCACCGCCGCCCAATGCACCACAACCTAACACACCCCCTCCC
>NC_029775.3:6913703-6922283 GCF_000817695.3 Arachis duranensis | reverse complement strand
GCACCCCCTCCCAACACACCGCCGCCCAATGCACCACCACCTAACACACCACCACCCAACACACCGCCGCCCAACACAGTGCCTCCCAAAGCACCACCACCTCCTCCACCTCCTCCCGCGTCACGGCCACCACCACCGCCTGTTGTTGCAAGCCCTCCACCACCCTCTTGTCCCTTAAATGCCTCAGAGATACTTGTTTGCGCGAATGTAATGAAGAGTCTCTACTTAAACGTGGTTTTTCCTGGGCTGGGACCCAGTCCGGATCAATGCTGCACCCACTTGAAACGTCTTGTTGAGCTTGACATACAAGTTTGCCTTTGCATCGACATTAAGGCTAGCTTATTGGAACTACTCCACTTAGACATTAAAATTAACTTCACCCGATTGCTCATCACCTGTGGCAAAACCTCTCTCCGAAACTTCCAGTGCCCAGCCACCACGTAATAATTACAAATTGCATGCATCTATGCATATTTGATTTCTCTTTTACTTTAATTCTTATAATAATAAATATATGTATGTGTCTTTGCTTCTGCATATAGAAGCTACTCAGTCTTGTACGTAGTAATAACCTCGCATCTCCAATCATCAAATACCACATTTCTTGCTCTCTTCAATAAATTAAACTTCCTTTATTCCAAAAGTAGTGTTCACTGGTTTTTCTTTTTTTTTTATAAATTAAATAAAAAAGATAAATTAAGATAAAAATTTACATATAATTATTTTCGTATAAAAATAATAGTTATAATTGTTAAATAATTTCATATATATGATAACTAATTTGATATATTTAAATAAATTATTTTTATTAATTTTTAATCACTGTTAATTACATGTGAAATTAATTAAGTACGAATTGGAATTTAAAATTAACGGTGTATTATTTTTTTAGTATTCTATCTAGAAAGAGTTTTGCTTGAATGAACAAGTAGCAAGTATAATAAATAAAATTAAAATGAATAGATAAAGTAAGAAAAAATAAAAATTCAAGGTTTATGAAGAAAAATAAAAATAATTTATCTACAATTAGGAATTAAAGACTGGAGCATATATTTTCATAAATAAATTTGACTCTATATAAATTGATGGCGTATTACGTATTACATAATATGCTACATAATCATTTGACTAAACTTTTGATATTTTGAAAATCAAATTAACACACGCTTAATCTTTAATAACCGTTAATTCATACCGACAAAATATATCAAAATAATCTACCACCAGCAGTATTTGAGGTCCATCACTACTTCAAAAGATGACAAATTAAGGGATCAAGTGTTCCCCAGATTAAAGAGAGAATTTGATTTTTATGTACTGAAAATGAGAACATTTTTTTTTTTGGTGACTTAAAAATTTGGAGTGTATGATAGTGCTGGGTTCGAACTTGAAAATGAGAACATTTTATAAAATTATTTTATATATTAAAATTAAACTTAAAAAAAATAGATAGTAATGACTAATGACACTGTAATAAACATATGCAGACAACAAAGAAAATAGATAGCGGTATTTATAGCAATTGATAAATAGTTTTAACTTTCTAGTTGATTCGTAAATCAATATAATCAGGATATTTGCATCTTCATTATCACCTTTCCTGATGTAAATACTACTGTATTTATATAATTATATGTAATTTCTTCATTCACGAAAAAACAAAAAAAATAAAGTGGAAACTCAGATGCGGTCGACTTCACCTAAAATTGATAGTTGAGAGCCGTTAGATGATTTGATTAATTTGACTAAATTTTCATCTAACGACTCTCAACTATCAACTTCACGTGAAGTCGACTGCACCTGAGTTTTTACCAAACAACAATTGCAGAATTATTTCCAAATCTCATGGCAGTTACATTAGTGGCAGTTACATGTATACAATTATTAACAGTTGGTGGTATTGACAACAAAAAATATTTTATTATGAAAAAAATTATAAAATGATAAAATAATGAGTTAATTATTATTAGATTTGTAATTTCTATTACGTGTGAATTTGGCTGTTTTAATTTAAGGGTGATTAGACTTTTATTTCCTCACTTTAAAGGAGATTGATCCAAAAAAAAAATTGATGGTATCTATGGTTTAATGAGTTGCAACAATTCATGGAAAATTTTCTTGCAAAATTAGAATTATTGATATAAATGCTTTAATTTATTTTTAAGTACCATCCAATATATAAGACGCATGCCTATAATTATAAAAGTCAGAATTTTAATGTGATAAAATTTGTAAAGTAACTAGTGAAAAACTAATAACTTTTTGTCCGAATATTAGAGTTCGTGTATAAATAAATTTCTCAAACCTAATATGATTATTAGGCCAAATAATATTCGGATCCGATAACATATCTTAATGGAAAAGTCTTCTTAATCTGAACCAACCTTGACATATATAATTAGATTGGTATCAAACCTAACAGCCCATGCATTCATAAGTTTATGTATCATTCCTCTGTTTGCGGGTCATGGATCGGATCCGATGACCCATGAACAATCCTAGACATCGCGGAAAACTTAACAAAGTAATCAAATCACTAGTTCACAGGTTTTGTTTCCACAAGTATTAATGATCTTTTAATTTTTAATTAATTATTAAGCCTTAATTAAAAATTGCAAGGTATTATAGACTAGTGCATGAGAGTGTGTGAAAACTAAGAGAGGGACCCCAGAAACATAACTATCTCTCTATTTAGTTGTGTTATAAGTGTACAATTTTTGTTATAGTTAGTTAAAGGTGTTTAAAATTTATCCTTGAACTTTCTTAAGCTTCTCTTGTCTATTCACTACCTATAAATGTTGTTCTTTTTTTAGTTGTGAATGACACTTACTTTACAGTTTTAATTTTATATTTTCTTTTTTCGGTTATTCTCTTCTTCTCCAAAAAAATTTTATTTATTTTTGTGGATTTACGGATATTTATATAGAATCAGTAATCCGATCTTATTAGTGTGCGGATCGGACCTAATCCGATCTTATAACCTTGCGAATTAGATCTATATCTATAATTTTCGGATCAAATTCGGATAAACATTGCAAGTATGCAAATCGAATATGATACATAAACACCCCTAACTATAGGTGATTAGGTAGAACGTTTTGATTTTTTTACACAAAGTTAATGAAAGCATTAATGGTGCTTTTTTAAGAATAATTAGAATAGAATAAATACAACATTATTTTTTAATTAATTAATATTAGTTATTTTTTATTATAAAATTATTTTTAATTTTTATTTTTAAAAAATTTAGAATTTAAGATTAAAATTTATAAGTTAAGATTTAGAATTTAAAATTTAAAAACTAATTTATTAAAAAAGTAATTCTCTAATTTATCTCTAATAACTAATAAGTATGACTTTATTTGGTTACCTAAAATTCAAATTAAAGGGCATCTATCTCAAATTCTAAACTAATTAAAGTTTTGTAAAAAATTATTACCTCATGCATCTATGTGCATTTTGATACCTAACATATATGTACAAATAGGAATAGCTAGGTGTATATTATGGTGATGAAAAAGATGTACAGCTACCCATAAACCTCAATCTTTCTTTGATATAAAAAAAAAATACCAAAACAAGTATATTTTTAAATTAAATCAGATATACAGCCTCTAGCTAGTTCATATATAAACTCAATATACAAACTACAATAATCTAGAAGATGCATGCATAAAAATCACTTATTACGAATGGTTAACAACTAGGACCGGGATTGAAATTTCGAAAGGGAATATAACAAGCAAGAAAATCTGACCTTATTATCTTATTTTATCATTGCATGAATATTGAACTTTATATATTTCTTTTTACATAATGTTATTTTTAAATTTTTTTTTTTAACAAAAGAGCTCAACACAATACAGTGGAGCGTAAAACAAAGAAGACCAAGTAAAATAAACAGAAAACTATCCCTAGTGTCATCTCCGGCATTGTCATCAACAACAAAAGGGGTTTAAACCACACCACTCTGTATAACTGACTATGAACTTCTGGAACACCTCCTCCGCACTTCCTTCCTTATTATTGAAAATCCGTTCGTTCCTCTCTAACCAAACATTTCAAATAACCGAGAAAAAACATACGAGCCATTTGTTGCCCTCCCCCTTCCTGTTAGCAACACCTGTCCAACTTTCGAAGTGTTCTTTTAGTGAACCCGGAATAGACCACAATCTCCCAAAGTCAGATAGCCAATGATACCATACCTGCCAAGTAAATTCACAGCCTAGAAACAAGTGATGAATATATTCAGTATCTTTGTTACACAGTACGCATATGTTATCACCATGACTAATAATTCCCAGTCTATGCAATCTTTCTTTTGTGTTCACTCTTCCTATCAAAGCAAACCAAATAAACAACTCCACTCGTGGCGGAACCAAGCCTTTCCAAATAGTTTTGGTGAAGCTGTAGCTGGTTATTTCCTCCAGGAGCGTTTTTGATTGCACAACCTGCACAAAGGAGTTAGTTGAAAATATACATTCCTTGTCGAATTTCCAAACAACTCTGTCATGCTCATCATGTGCTAGCTTAACTGGCCTTAAAGTTTCGTGTAATTGATCCACTAATTCCAACTCCTATTGGTATAACTCTCTCCTCTACTGGAAGTTCCAAATCCACTCTACCCCATCCCAAAACCCACAATCCCCTATAACAGATCCTTTTTGGTTTGAAAGAGAGAAAAGCCTCCATCACCCACCTCCATAGATAACCCCGTAATGATTTTAGTCCTCACATTAGTATCCGTGATCTGCATCTGACAGATATCCTTCCATGGGCCCCCTCTAGAAGGTAATGTCTGAGCCGATAGCATCACATTGGGGTTCAAATCATAGCAAGAGCACACGATCTTCTTCCATAAAGGACACTCCTCTTTTGAAAATCTCCACCACCACTTGAAAAGAAGTGCAGTGTTTCTAATCACTGCATCACCCACCCCCAGCCCTCCCATCTTCTTAGGTGCCTGAACCACCTCCCACTTAACAAGTGCCAAACCATTTCTACCTTCCTCCTTGCTCCATAGGAATCTCCTCTGCAACGATATCAACTTTTTTGCCACTGCCTTCGGCATCTTATACAGACTCAAGTAGTACACCGGCAGGCTATTTAACACAGATTTAATAAGGACAAGCTTACCCGCTTTATTGAGTAATTTTGCCTTCCATAAGCTGAGCTTCTCCTCAACCTTGTCAATTACCGGTTTCCAAGTCCTAACTAGTCTGGGGTTAGCTCCTAAGGAAATGCCAAGATATCTGATCGGAAGGCTGGCCTCCTCACAACCCAATAAGTTACACATATTGTAGGACCACTGCTGTTCGCAATTTATTGGGATTAAACTTGATTTATCAAAGTTAATGGTTAACCCTGACATCATCTCAAAGCATCTTAGCAACCTAGCATAGTTCCTGATGGTCTCCTCCTCTGGTGGACAGAATAAAATAGTATCATCTGCAAATTGTAGATGTGACAACTCTATATTGTCCTTTCCAATCAGTAGTGGCTGAATCCGTTTGTTCCTAACTGCCTCCCCTATCATCCTATGCAGAACATCAACAACCAGAACAAACAGAAATGGAGATAGTGGATCACCTTGTCTCAAGACCCTCTCCAACTTAAATGGTTTAGATGGAGAGCCATTAATCAGGATCGACATAGACGCTGTACCAATACACTCCTTCACCCATTCCCTCCATCTCCGTCCAAAGCCCATCTTCTGTAGCACTATATCCACAAAATTCCATTTTACCCGGTCATAAGCTTTCTGGAAGTCTAGTTTAATGATTGCCGCTTTCTTCTTCCTTGCCTTTAACCAGTGCACTGTTTCACATGCAATAAGAGCCCCATCATGTATTTTCCTACCCTTCACAAATGTGCTCTGAGTCTCTCCTACCAGACCTGGCATGACTGATCTCATCCTCCTAACCATCACCTTGGAGATTACTTTATAAACACAACCTACCATGCTGATCGGACGAAGGTCCTTGATCTCCTTTGCTCCGGTGAACTTAGGTGCAAGGGCCACCCAAGTAATATTGGAATCGGAAGGCAATCTTGACGAATGGAAGAAATCCAGAACAGCTGCCATGAACTCTACCCCAATCTCATCCCAGCACTTCTTGATGAAATTCATGTTATACCCATCACTCCCTGGAGCCTTGGATGATTCACAATCCCAAACAACTTCTTTAATCTCCTCCATTGTCGGTATACTCTCCAGAGCTATCGAGTCTTCTTCAGTTATCCGATTTACCAGACCATCCCTGAAACCCACAACCGGTGATCTCTCCTGGTGATACAGATCTTTATAAAAATCTCTTATGGCAATCTTGATCCGAGCTTGATTTCTTATCAACCTTCCATTAATTACCAGTGTATCAAGTCTATTGTTTCTTCTCCTCGCCGACGCCAAGTTATGGAAGTACCTGGTGTTCTTATCCATATCCTTCGCATGCTTTGAACGCGACATCTGCTTCCGGTGTATTTCTTTTCTGACATACCACTGCTTACAACAGCTTACTAGAGCCTTCCTTCTAGCCTCCATAGTACCATCATAAACTCCATTTGCTACCAAGTCGTCTATCTTCCTTATCTCCTCCTCAAAGCACTGTATTTTCTTGTCCATGTCACCAAATTTCTCCTTATGCCATCTTCTCAAAGGCACTGTTAAAGCCTTCAGCTTTTCTGTGAACTGTACCGCACCAAGATTCCTCCATTCTTCTCTGACCAATCTTAGAAAACCGTCATGTGTAAACCAGGAATCCAAGCTACGAAAAGGTCGAGGGCCACCTCTGAATATGGTATCCTCCACGATGATTGGACAGTGATCTGACAGGCCTCTCGGCCCCCCTTTTAATCGAATCTCTGGAAACTCCTCCGTCCATTCCATACTCAGTAAAACTCTATCAATGCGACTGCAAGAGCAGCCTCTAAACCATGTAAATTTTCGATCATTCAACGGTAGATCCACTAACTGCATGTCTTGTATCCAACACTTAAAATCTTCTGCAGATCCTGTTAACCTGTCCTGACCTTTCCTCTCTTCCACCTGAGTAACCTCATTAAAGTCACCCATGTAGCATATTGGAACTTGACAGAATCCGGCTATAAAGCTCAGTTCCTCCCATACAACAAGTTTTTCCGTTCTAGTATGAGCACCATATACTAAACAGATAGCACAAGGAAAACTATTTTTCAATAAGACTCCTTCGACACATAACCACCTCTCCCCTTTGTAGCAATTATTCATTCTAAATAACATGACATCCCACATTAACAACAGCCCCCCAGACGTGCCATCCGAGCCTACATACTCCCACCCCACAGCGTCGCTCCCCCAATAACGAATTACATCAAACTTAGTGACAATTTGCATTTTAGTCTCAATCAGACCTAACATATTTAGCTTCTGTTTATTTTTTAGATCTTTAACCATACTCTGCTTACCAACCCCTTGATGCATTCGCATATTTGCCATTTTAACTAGTTAGTTTAGTTAGTTTTAGCTTAGGTTCATTCACTTTCTTTGAAATAAATGAGCAATTTTGTGAGTTTTCCTCCATGCATCCATGAACCAAGAATTAAGTGAAATTTGGCATAATTCATGCAAATAAATCAAGGAGTTTATATACAAGTTGATGTGAATGATTCCCTTGAAAATTTTTGCATAAGATGGCAAAACTTTGAGGAAAGTTCTTTGGTTTATGTTAGGTGATGAAGCAAGAAGACAATGGAGCAAGAAAATATTGGAGAAAGGAAGAACAAGCAAGTTGGCAACTTGGAAATCAAGTTGGCAACTTGCTAGTGTGTGTCCAGCAGAGTTGGCAGCTTGACCTCCCCCTTTTCAAGGATGAATATCTTGAGCCACAAGGATCCAATTGGCATGATTCCAATTGCGTTGAGAAGCTGACATCAAGAGCTTTCCAACGATATATAATAGTCCATAATGTGGCGAGGAATGGAAGCTCAAATCAGAGGGAAACTCAAGCCCCAAGAGCAAGGAAATGAAGCATTGCAAGTTGCCAACTTGAGCAGCAAGTTGGCAACGCCAGGAGCCATCAGGGGAAGCCACCAGGGGAAGAGTAGCACGTTGCCAACGCCAACACCAAGTTGGCAACGCCCAAGCCAAGTTGAAGAAGAGCCTGGCGTTGTTGCTGGCGTGTTTGCCAACAACTTGGGCAACAACGCCCAGGCAGCTTGAGGATGCTCTCTTCAAGAACGTATATCTTGAGCTAGAAAACTCCAATTGAGGTGAAATCAGTGGCATTGGAAAGTAGACATCAAGAGCTTTTCAACCATATATCACAATATGAAATTGGAGTTCATTTGAAGGTTCAAATGTTGGTTTCATTTAGAGCCTCAAACATGGAAAGTATTGTTTCTGGTGCCAACCAAGTTGCCAACGCCCAATGGCCGCACCAACCAGGTTGCCAACGCCCCCAAGCCTTGCCAACCAAGTTGCTAACGTCCCCAAGCCTTGCCAACCAAGTTGCTAACGTCCACAAGCCTCACCATTCACGTTGCCAACGCCCAAAATCAAGTTGCCAACGCCAAGCCTCACCATGCACGTTGCCAACGCCCATA
>NC_029775.3:6895790-6912577 GCF_000817695.3 Arachis duranensis | reverse complement strand
TACACTTTTTAGCACTTGTATTGGAGAACTCTTTTGGTACTTCCGAGAGGAGACCCAGGGAGTTAATTTTGGTTCATCTTGGAACTTTTCTTCTTCATTTCTTTTAAGCTTTAAGCATTTTTCTTCTTCTTCATCATCTTCCTCTATACTTAGTTTAATTTTTGTTAATGGCATTTGTTGTTGAACTTGGAGCAATGACTCACTAAACCCCACTTTCATTAGGGGGAAGAGCTCTGCTAGTTGAAATGTATTGGTGAACTCATCTTCTCCTCCTCAATTCATGTGGTTGATCCAAAGAGGGAACTCTTGTTCTTCAAAGATTCAACCACCATCGAGAGAGGGGTTAATCTATGAGAATTATGTGGTGAATTTGAGGAATGAGCCACATGATTCAGTTTAGAGTTCATCCTTTCATAATTCCCTTGATTGATATACTTTGGGTTGGTATGTGAGATATAACCACCCTTGGTTGAGATTCTGAGAATTGTGTGGCATGAAGGATTAGCTATTGAGCTTCATCTTTTCTCATGAACAATTAGATCACAAGAGTGGCAATTGATTGTGTTGAGAGAAATTGAGCCACCAAGAGATTAGGACTCAATTATTCACAATCCGCCATGGATCTATCCCCATAATTGAGAAGGAATTGATCACCATCAATTCATGAGAATTTACACCTCTAATCCCTAGTGATTTCTTCCATCAATTCACAATTCTTTTGGTCTTTAGTTTTTTTGAATGCCCACCACCCAATTCCCTTTTACATTCAAGCAATTTATCATTCTTGCCATTTAAATTTAGCTTTCAATTACTTACAACTTCTCCGCTCTTTATAATTCTGCACTCTACTTTCAATTTTACGTATCAAGTTTTTGGCGCCGTTGCCGGGGATTGGAAAAGATTGACAATGATTAAGTGAATGGTAGTTTAGATTAAGGATTTTCTTTGTTTTTGCTTTGTACAGTTCTTTTAATCTTTTTGTTTTCTTCTTGACACTAAGTGTTTGTGTTATTGCCTCACTAAGAGATTCTCATCTGAGATATGAATTTCAATTGCTTTGGTGATTGTGTTTTACAAAACTTAAATGGAGTTTACCTCATCTTTTGACCAAACAAACTTTCTAGGATATCACCCACCACCACCAATCTCTAATGGTGGCTGGGAATATCACCAAGAAAATACAAATTCTGAGCACTCCAATCCATGGAGATTTGCTTCAGAAAATTCTGAGCACTCCAATTCATGGAGATTTGCTTCAAAGACACAAGATGAGCAAGAGAATCATATGGGATACCAACCACCACCACAAAATGATTCATATCATTATCCTTATGGTGGATGGGAATATCAACAAGAAATGATGGATCATGAGCAATCAACCCAAATGGGATATGCCCCAAGGTCACATAATGATCAAGAAAGTTACATGGGGTATTTTCCACCACCACAAAATGATTCAAGTTACCATACTAATTGTGGTTGGGAAAATCAAGACCAAGGAATGATGGGGTTTGAGCAATCAAACCAAATGGGATGCTTCACAAGAACACAAAATGATTCATACTCCTATGAATGGGACAACTATCCAAATTGTGATTGGGAAGGACAAAACCAAGGAGAATTCAATGTTTCTTATCCCATCCATCACCGAAAATCATTTTAAACCATTTTAAACCGTTGTTACACACCTTTTTGAGCTTTTTCGGTCTGCAGCGACGTGCCTTTTCTTTTTGCTTAGCCAATCTCCTCTTCTGAGCAAGCGCCTCATTCTGTTCTTGAAGAATCGCCATTATGTCATCATCCTCATCGCACTGAACTGCTCCGGATTCGACTGCCAGCTCCCATGCCTTTTTATTTTCGACCAGCTGCGCTTCTCTTTCATGATTCGTATCACCACTGAGCCCCTGGTTCTCGGATTCAATAGCCACACCTGTCCCATTATCACCACTTCCCTCATCAAGCCTTGCACAAGCCAGATTCATACCACCTGCACACACCTCCTTGTCCTCTCCCTCAAGCCCATCTGCCCTGGAGGAACCGACCACTTCTATCGCCGGCAGAGACTTCACCGAGGATGAAGAGGCATTCTGATCGAAGGCTCGAGAGTCCAAACCAGTCGCGTCGTGTCCAGCTACCACACCTTCCGAGCCGCGCTCAACTCGGCAGTCATCACGATCGCAGGCTCGCAAGTCGCCGTTGCAGCGTGCTTCACCGGCGCTCCCAGCATCCAGATGCATTCCTCCAGCACAGGTCAACGCAGCTGCGCGCAAACCATAAGAATGGAGGCGTGTAACCGGGTAGAGTCCAACCCGACCCGTCGTCTTGGTCCAGCCTGCATCATCAGCATCATTTAGGCCTTCTGATGGTGTGAAGCAGCCCAAAACTATAGCTGTCTCATATGTGCCATCCGTTTCCTTAATGGGCCAGCCCCTAAGTCCTGTTTGCTTTTGGTTTTTCTTACAACAGCCACCAGATTTATGCCCATCAAGCCCATAATCCCAACTAGCCGTTCTTTCAGACTCACCATCAGTAACCAGATCACGACATCCCTTGAAATCAGCTAAGCCATCAATAACAGCATCCTCCGTTACCCTCTGAGTTTTAAAGTCAATTAAATTGCAATAACTCCATTCATTCAAAATATTTTCTGGAATTACCATTCTATCCTTATCAGCTTCTCCCTCTCCTGGTCCTCCATCAACTATCGGATCTCCGCTTGCCACTGGTACCATCGAGTTCAAGCTGCTTGTACCCACAATGTCGCAAGCTTCTGGGGGACCAGTTTTGCTGACGTCCTGAAACTTACAACTTGTTCCAAAATTCTCGTACCCAACCTCTTTAACTAGAACATCGAATCCACTAGTGCCAATAGTGATGTGAACCCACTCCCTGATAGTGTTCATAAGACAAGTATCGATTTGCACCCGTCCCACACTAAACGAGAGACATGATTTCGTGGCTTCGTCGCACCGTACAACTTCTCCCCATTGACTGCCTATCAGCTTGAATGTCTCCTCAGACCACGTATGCAAAGGGACACCGAAACACTCGAGCCATACTCTTCGAGTTTCGCTACGCTCCTCCTCGTCCCATCTCCATACGCTATGGAAGAACTTCAAAATATTGTTCATTTTGAATGTGAAGACTTCTTCAGCACTTAAAATACTATCAAAAGTCAGGAGTGCTTTGTACGCTCCTAATTCTCTTACTTCCACGACTTGCGGCACATTCTTCCTTATCATATCCCTCAGGGAATTGTAGTCGATAGCCTTAGTCGTGCCGCCTATTAGGCTTCTCTGCAACCAGACCAGGTTCCCTTTTGCCACGGACACTTCTATCTTCTTCGTCCACCCATTGCCTTGGGGATCTCCTTTTTTCCCTTCTTTCCTCACCTCTTCCGCTTTCCTCCCTGGAGCCTTTTGACTAGCCTCATTTTGAGGTTGAGACAAGACTGTGTTCTGAACGTTAGGTGCCTCCTGATGTCTCTTGATATTCGTCGCTTCGTTGGTACGTCGATATCGAGCTTCTCCTACCAAAACTACATTGCCTCGTAGTCTCATCCTATTCAATTCCGCAATAGCCTTCAAAGCTCCACCTTTTGTTGTGTACCGGATGAACGCAAAGATATACGCTGTTCCATCTTTTTGTTTCCGAGATAAGTAAATATCTTTTATACGCCCCGTCCAGTTGAACAAATGGTATAGCTCCTTCTTCGATATGTCGTCCGGAAGATGTTCTACAAAGATAGAAAACGATTCGTTTTCCAAACGGTAGAACTCTTCTCAATTCCAAACCCTAGAATCTCTGTTCAAATGCCTAACTCTACCCTTCCCGGTGTTTCCCACCCCTCCTCTCTCTCTCTCTCTTTAAATTTAAAGTATGAATTTTGTATAACTATTTTTTATGTTACTAATTTTTTTTCTTTAAAATAAAAATTGGACTCTAAGTCCTATTTATATCCGTACATAAACCCATGGCCTATAAATTAAGTTGCAGTCATCTCCACCAAGTTCAGGAAGCCACCACAAAAGTAATTAAGAGTGAAATTAAATATGGGTTCCAAGAAGGCTACGGTGGCACCCACCGCCATGCTCTTCTCCCTTAACCTTCTCTTTTCCGCCACAATGGCAAGTATTTTCCCCTTGCAACCCCCTCCTCCCGAAGCGCCACCTCCTAACACACCGCCACCCAACGCGCCACCACCCAACACACCACCCTCTTGTCCCTTAAATACCTTACAGTTAGATGCTTGCGTGGATGTATTGAGGGGTCTCTTAAACGTGCTTATTGGGCCGCGGCCCACATCGTCCCAATGCTGCACCCTCTTGGATGGTCTTGTTGACCTTGACGCAGCCCTTTGCTTTTGCGCTGTAATTAGTGTTGACGTGGCAATAATCCACGTAGACGTTCCTGTTGCATTGTCCCTCTTGCTCAACGCCTGTGGCAGAAACGCTCCCGAAAACTTCCAGTGCCCACCACTTATTAATTAGAAACTAGTGTATGAGCCCGTGCTAAGCACGGAAAAATTTATAAAAAAAAAATTATATGCTTCGATATTTAAAACAAAAATATAAAATAATTATTATTTTTAAAAATTGATAAAATTATTATCAAAATTAAAGTTTAACTTAAAAAAGTGAGTAATAATTATTTTATATTTTTTAAGGTAAAATAATTATCTACTGACACAGAATTTAAAATAAATTAAAATATTTATATTATAATACTATTTTTTTAGAAACTTCTTTATAAACAACATTGATGGTTAAATTTGCAGACATTCCTACGTGATTCATAAGTAAAATTTTTAAACTTCTCTTACTCTTAACTCTTGAAAGTGCCACATATAGTTGGCCATGTGTAAAAACTGGTTTGGGCAAGTACAATCCAACATGAGATAAAATTTGTCCCTGGAACTTATTAATTGTCATGGCAAACGATACTATTATGGGAAATTGTCTTCGTTGGAATCTAACTGGGACGATTTCATTTGTTGGTACCATATTCATTCTTGGAATCAAAGTAATATGACCAACATTGTTACCCGTTAAGACTTCACATTCTATGACATTATTTCCAAGCTTCCTAACTTGTAGCCTTGTACCATTATAAAGACCACTGGATTGGTCAATATTTCTCAGTAACATCACCGGAATACCAACCTTGAGTATTAATTGATGTGGAGGCAAACCAGAACAATTTATGCTATTCAGTAATTCAGAACCATAGAGATCTAGTTGACTATCCATATTCCCTTCATCCATACGAATAGAATCTGAACTAAGATATAATTTTTTTCCTCCAGGAATGATAACCATCAGATGGTTATTGATCTCTTCAACGATGTCTAGCGTGGGAGCCAGTATAGTTCTTGCTTTGAAAAAATTCTTTGAGGACATATTTTCTAAAATATTTGAATAAGAAAAATGAACAAACTCATCAAATGCCTGGTCCAAAGAAGGAATAACAATATCTCCTGGAAGACATATCTCAGATTCACCATCCATATTATCACCTATTAGACCATCACCAACTTTCAATAACCACTCACCAAATTGCTCTGTCTCATCTTGATCTGAAGCAGTCGTCCCTACAGAGAGTCTCATATTTTTTGTTAGTTTGAGCACCAGACAAAACTTCCAAAGGTAAGACGAATTCACGGTTGAATGAATGATATCTTGTCTCGATTTTCGTAGAATGACAGAAAGAATTTGTCTAAAGTCTCTACCTAGTACAACCACTTTTCCTCCAAAGGGCAAATCTTTGCTATATATTAGAGAACACCTCATTATATCACCCAAGAATTTATCAAGCGCTTCATAGCAGTACCTACTAACCATTGGAGTCTCATCCCAAATTATAAGTTTGGCTTTCAACAACAACATTGCTTGAGAAGAACCAGGTTTGATGTTACATACAGAATCCTCAGTTATATTCAGCGGTATTTTGAACCTTGAGTGTGCCGTTCTTTCATTGGGAAGAAGTAAAGATGAATACCACTCGAAGCAACGTTTAACACTACATCACCCCTTGAGCGAATCTTAGCAGACATAAGGTTCCAAAGAAATATTTTTTCATTACCCCCATGACCTTATACAAAGAAAAACCCCCCCTTCATCACAATACACAACTGTAACAATTTTATCGAATGCATATCTCTACTCAGGTATTGCAATGGCTAATATGTTTGAGGCATTTTTCTTTAAATCATCCCTGTTAAAGTTTAGCTCTTCCCTAATAACCCTTTCGGTTAACAAAGAACTATTAAGTTCAGTTGCTAAAAGCATAGGAGGATAGTCTTTCAAGGTTTTACCATAGGAATGTAAGATCTTGTCTATATCCACTAAGCACAACTGCTTAATCTCATCATCTGACATTGTTAACTCTGCATATTATACGATACTGTAAAAATTTAATCAAACTAAAAATGATCAATAAGAAAGAACTTATATCATTGTAATTAATAAAAACTCACCCCTCATGTCATCACGGCTCTTTGTCAATACAAAATATCATCTGAGAGTTCATTCCAACATCTATCCCAGACATGTTCTCGACTTGAGATATTATTAGATGTTAATAGAATGACAAATAACCTCCTAACATATGATCCTGAGGCCCATGAACTTGCTTCCTTAATTGCATCAATGAATTCTTTGTCATCTTGTAAGAGTCCAAGGGCAAAGCATGCATCTCTATATGTAACATAAATTGTTCCTCCTACTTTTCTTATATCTCGAAAACTCATACATCCTCTTTGAGTATTCAAGAGAAGTCGTTGGTAATATTCTTCAGTATTTGCTGCAAAAAACTTGGTTAAAATCTCACTTTTAAGTTGTTAAATAGATTAAGCTATGCTATTTTAATTATTATAGCTACACATCCGTATAAGAATAATTTTCTTAAAAAATATAGAAAAATAAAAATTGTATAATCTACAGATTATAACTGTTGAAAGTTATTTGAACATTTATTTTCTAGTGTAGATAAATCGAATAAAATGGACGTGTGGTACAGGCTGTTAAGATTTTAAATTTAAATCATTAAATAAGTAAGATCAAAATTAAATATAAACTCGTCATTACCTGCAGGTACATGAGTCAACCTTCCAATTGCGAAGCCTTTCTTTCGAAGAAACCACTTTGAAGAATCGTCCTTCCAAACAAACTTGGTTAGAAACTCAGCATAAGTCAGACTTCGAGCATAGGGATATGACATGTTCGCCGTAATCCATCCCAAAAACATGAACTTATGAGATATTGCTCTTTCGACGATATCATTCACATTAGAAGTTTCACCATAAACCACAAGTTGCTCATCCTCCAAATAGAATGGAAGTCTAATCACAAATGGTTATTTCTCTTGGATTTCATATCCAAATAGATGCTAGACTGCCTCACATGCCGAAATGTACCTACAATCGTAGTAATTCCTAATTTCGTCAACAACTTGTGTGGCTTCTGACGGATCACCAGCATTGTATAGAGTAGCTGTTACGCGGTCATTACCCTTGTGTACATACTTAAACAGATACTTAATAGAACTTATTTGGCATGTGTATTCCACATTTATGTGGCACCCGAACTTGAGCAACAATTCTGGATTATACGAAACAATGAACTTATTGTCTAGTACACATTCCCTTTTCTTCATTATTCGACCGTTATCAGTACACCTATATTTGGAAAATCTGGCCTCATCAATGAGTGTTCACTGTCTAAACTCTTTAGGATAGAACTTTGAACATGATCTATTCTTCATGCAAGGTGAATTCTTGTTGTACGGACCACATGGACCATGTACCATATAATTTTGAAAAGTTCCATGTAGATTTAGCCTTTCATTTTCATCAGGAATCTCAGTTGTTATATGTTTGTCTATGTCATCTGGTGTTTGTGGCTTGAACTCGTTACTCATGAATTTAAGGATATGTGCATGTAGAAGCCCTCTCTTTTGAAATTCTACAGTGCAAACGTCTGAAAATTGAAAAAGACAAATGAGCAAAGCATTACAACATAAGATTTTAATAAAGCGCTGCATAAACACAGACTTACATCCCAAAATTTTGCCAAAGATTTTTCCCTCTTTTAGGTCATCAATCAAACCATCAAACTTGATCTTGAAAACTCGACATAATATATTAGGACAGTCTTCTACCTTCAATCCAATGGGAGTCACTTCTCTTTTTATCTCATCCCATTCAGGGTTACAAGTCATGGTGATAAAATAGTTAGGATATCCTGCATATCTGCAAATCACAAATGCATCTTTATAATTATTCATCATATACCTAGGTCCACCGGTAAAAGTACTGGGAAGAATGACTCTTTTTCCAAGCCTTGCAGCATCTACATTCCCGTTTATAAGACTTTCATGCAGGCATTTGTATTTATCAACCCTCAACTGTGGTTGTTTACACCTAAAGAATTTTAACCTATTTGATTCTACCATTGTGTAGGCATCTACCAGAAACTATTGGAATAATCTCTTTGATCTCAGAATTAACGGAGATTCACCCGTCCTTTTCTGTAGTCGAAAAGCAAAGAATTGTTGCAAAGTGATTATTTTGTTTTTCTTTGTAGGCCTAGCTGAGATAGAATCTGATGTTGCAATACCCAAACGAAATCCATCCTCCCCATACGGAAATAACAATGGATATTTCAAGGCTAAATAAGATGGATGAAAAATATCAATCCGCTGGAGCTTTCTAGATTGACTCTCTATAATAATATCTCTATCTTTGCTAAGTTGTTCGACATCGCCAACAATCAACGCAGCCATTTCAGATGCAGATGGCAAGTTGTATGACCTGTTATCTGTAGTCCTTTTACTAATCAACTTAAGCTTTATGTTTGTGTAATTTTTCTGTTGGTACCTATCTCTTGCATAGCGAAAACTCTTTGCCAAACTATTATATTTGTCTAACATATTTCTTAATATTGCCACAATTTTCCTATCCCGCTCATTTATAGCTTCATTGGAACTGCAAAAAAAAAATTTATGTTATTTTCTTTTACAGATAATAAATAACTAAAAAGTTTGGCTGGTTGCATAAAAATTACCGAAGTGTGCCTATTTGATTATCAATCTCATTTTATGTGTCATAGATATATAGTTGGGCAAATGTTGGTTGCAAACTATCAGGAGGAAGTAAGCTACCAATGCTATGGTAGTTTTGACCCCCAAGCTTAAAAATTGGAGGAGCAGTTCCATTGTTCATCCCACGGTCAATTTTTCCGGCCATTGATGTAATACAAAACATTGAATTAAATGTCCTTATATTTTTTAGGAAATAAATACTTCTTTAATCTCCTCTAGTGTAAAGCTGAATGAGCTCATCTGGAGGCACAGAAAGTAGAGGAAGCTCGATCTTTCCTTCCATACAATATAAGGAAAACTTTGGTTGGGGCGACTGTTTAGATTTAGCAAGCCTTTCTCCAGACCACATCCATACTTTACAGTGTTGACATTGATAAATAGGATTTCCTATATCCCAAACATCTGCCGATTGAACTCTCTTTAGATACTCATTTGTCATACCGATGCAATTTAGTCCATGATGTACACAAAGATGCAAATAAACATACAGATAAAAATTTTATATACCGTCTAAGGTTTCTGAGGATGGTATAACATTATCTTCCATATCCCATGCAACATTGAATCATCATAACCATTCAAAACTATAATAAATAAAAATTATAAAAAATGCAAACATATATGTTGATGTATTACTAATAATTCATATCTCTTGCAAACTACAAACTTAAATTTTTGATATAATGAGAAATTACCTTCATCATCAACAAAAGGGTCAACATTTTGGCCACTTTGTGTGTCACCGCTTGGTGGGTGCGTCTTAACAGTCAATAAATTTACATCTTCATAAAATTGTGCCAAATTAATAGCCACCGAAACAACAACAGAGAAAGATTGTCTTTTTTGCACCCCAATTATAGTAGAACTTCTTTACAAAAAGTTCAATTTTATTCAATTAAATGTTAGACACTATAAGAAAGAAAAGAATAAATAATGATGATCATCTTTTCTAAATTACCTTTCTGTTAGGCACGATCTGTGGGAACCGCAGTGTGATGGAAGCTGATTTTGCAGAACGACTTTCGTTAGATTATTGGCGGGTCTTTGTACACTGGAGTATGCTAGAATTGTAACAAATCTATGTTATATAAATGATTTTCGATGAAGTATACTTTTTGTTAAATATAATATTGGTGTATGAATCATTTGGCAATCATTAATTATACGTACTATTTATTAACACGGATAGTAGAGTTCTTGTCAATGAGGGATCTGTCCGTAGAGTTAAAGATTTAGATCTTATCTCTGATGTAGAAGGTCTTACATAATTAGGAGGAGTATTTTTCTGTCCAATTCCATGCGAGGCACAGTGTACACCATACATAGATAGTTGCTTCCCTATGAATGAGTAATGAGAAATATATAGAAAATTTTTGTCATTAAACTGATATAAATTAAATTTAGATAAATATGAGTCAATTAGAGTGAGAAAAATGTCACCTTTATCTTCACTGGATTGTAAACGAAAAATATTAGATGAGGTACCAGTTTCTCAATACACTGTTCTTTAACTTGTAGTAATATGATGCACATTTTTATGTACGTTAAAATTTGTATTATTGTTGTTCTTCGACACTATTAAGTCAAGAAAAACAAATGAAACACAAATAATAACTATTCAATTAACTAATCTCATATTTGATTTATACAATTTTAGTAGTATACTTTCGTAGTTAAAATTTTTTTTGTATTGGTTTAGTTTTATTGAATTATTTTTTAAATTATTAAACTAAATCAATAAGTATCTATATCATATTATTTAAAATATACCCAGTCATGACTTAAAAATAAATACAATTCAATTTAAATAATAAATAAAACTCTAAATTTAAATATTATTTTAAAATTTTAATTTATTTAAATCGAGTTAAATAGATCTACACAAAAACATCAATTTTTATATTTTCCCAATTAGTATAGAGTTTTATGTATTAATTTATATTAAATAGTATATTATTTTAAATTATGACAAAATATATCTTAAATAATATTAAATAATTAATTAACCTAAATAGTACATGAAGATTTGAAGATTGCATAGCTTTTATATAATTTATAGCTTATTAAATATGAATTTTTTTAAAAAAATATAAAGATGAATAGTTATTTACAATTTTTCAATCACTAAATTAAAATATTTAAAAAATTATGTATAGTACAAACTATTTTGCTAATATTCTCAACAATGATGATAGTTTAAACTGTATTTCTCATAAAAAAATAAAAATTAAAAAAATTTCACAAGAATACTTACCAGAAGCACAAAAAAAAGCAGACTCATTATTATTAAGTTTTTTTTGTTTTCTTGCCAAAATTATCCTTCGTCTTAACCTTGCAACCTTGGATTGTGTGACTGAAGTGGGATACATTATCGTTGTTAAGTCACTTATCTACAATGTACTTCTCCCACAACAATAAGTTACGAATACAAATTTTTAAATTTTAATACTTATCTTAAAGTTAAATTTTAAATATCCATTAACTTACAATACTGATTATTTATTGATTAATTTATAAAGTATGATCTTTTACTTAAAAAGTAAAAAACTTAATTTTTAAATATGTAAAAATATATATACAGTGACTTTTAATTCATAAATTAATAATCTAATTAAAAAGAGTATATATATAAACTAAATCAATTTAAATATAGCTGTGTTAAGTAAACTAATTTTTATATTATATATTATTAAATAATTAATTAAAAATACACACTCATGCACAACAATTTTTAAATTTGAATTTAAAAGTGATTAATAAATCACATTTTTTTAATCAATATATAACAAAAAAAATTAGTTAAGAACAAAATATTCAACATATAATAATTTTAGTCATTTAAAATTTAAATATTAAAAACTGGATTACGTATTAAAAATTAAATACAACTTTGTGGTATGTTTCAATAATAATAATAATAATAATAATAATAATAATAATAATAATAATTAGATTAAGTGAATAATAAAAATTAGTATCTAAATTAACAAACTTTAATCTATCTGATAAAAGAAAATGAAACTTACATAAAAAAATTGTTGGGGATTCAGTTTTTTTAAGTCAAAACGGTACCGTTTTGGAGGAGTTATTAATAAACCGGAAATCCTTTAAAAAAAATTGACCAATTTTAACGGTTCATCAATTAATCACATATTCGACCGATTTTGCAATCAATTTTTTTGTCAGACGATTTACTCATAACATCTTTTAAGTAATTTTTAAATTTTATAAAATTATTTATAATAATTACAAAATGTGCTCATAATAAAAAATTTTAAAATTTTATAAAAATATTTTATTTAAAATTGTTAGTAAAATTTTAGTTGTACCCAATTTCAAAATAAATAATTATAATGATATTAGTATTTTATATAACAGCCCATACAAAAAAAATTCAAATTTCATACAATAATTTTTCGTTCATTTTGAATAGCTCATAAATACAAAAAAAATATTGTACAGAATTTAAATTATTTTTGTATTAATTTTTATATAAAATACCTATATCATTATAATTATTTAAAAGTTGCATATAATTCGAACCTTATGAATTCAATTTACTACGTATTTACCTAAATCGAATTTATTCAATTCGATTTATATAGAAATGCAAATTCGATTTATTTAATTTAATTTATTTTTGTATACGGTATGATTTGATTGAAAGAGCAACAATTTATACTGCTTCGTAGATTCTTCTATAATTTTATCTAGCATTAATAAAATTCCACTATCACTGGTTTTAAAAAAAATTAAAAATCTAAAACGATGGTTAAAAATAAATAAAGACGATAGATTTAATTCTTCTATAATTGTATGTATTTTTTATTTTTGATTTGCGTTTTTATCACAATCCACAAGTTTTATGTTTTATAAATTAACGTTAATTCATATATAGTATATAAATAAAATTAATTAGAATAAATAATAAATTATTTATTTTATTTTAGACTTTATAAATAAAAAAATTAATTCACTGATATAATGAATTATAATTAATATAGTATAATTAATTAAGTAATATAAATTATAATAAATTATATTAATTATATTAAAATTTAAATATCTAATCAAATTAATTAGTTGATATAATTAAGTCAGTGCAATAAATTGTATTAAATGAGTTAAAATAATTAAATTGGGAAACACTCTTCGAAACATACCACGTCAATTTCATCATTAAATATAGACATCCGATTTTTATATAATAAAATAGATTAAACAAAATACACATATATATGTTAATTGATGTGCTAGTATATATATATATATTTTGATGCAAATTCACCTGTTGTTGTCTTTATCGTTGATTTGATAAAATTTGACTAAATTATCATCTAATCATTTTTAACTATCAACTTCAGACGAAGACAACTATCCAATGAGTTTTCACCGTATTTATATGCATGCACATTTAATTTTCTATATATGTTTTTGTTTAATGCTTATAATATTTAATATATATGTATGTATGTGTCTTAGCTTCTCTGCATGTAGAAGCTATCAGTCTTGGACGTATTAATAACCCTCCTAAGTCCTCATCAAAACATAATTAAGTATGCATACGTATACATATGG
Source organism: Arachis duranensis (assembly GCF_000817695.3). Lineage (NCBI taxonomy): Eukaryota > Viridiplantae > Streptophyta > Magnoliopsida > Fabales > Fabaceae > Arachis > Arachis duranensis. The sequence continues at coordinate 6,898,900 of NC_029775.3, read as the reverse complement.
TATGTCCATCCAAGGAGACTATATATTATTACAATAAACGTTCACGTGAGGATCTAACTGGACTATTAATTAGATCTTCATGAGTTAGCATCTTTGTTGGTCTGTTGAATAAACTTCCTTTATTCCAAAAGTAGTGTTCACTGTTTTTTCTTCCCTTTATTTTTTTTATACAAATTTGAATGAAAAATATAAATTAAATTAAGTTTAAAATTCACTATTATTTTATATAAAATTAATAGTTAAAATTTATTAGATAATTTAATATATTTGATTAAATTATCATATAACGTTCAACTATTAATTAACTTTATGTAAAAGTAAATGTACATAAGTTGTTATTTAAAATTAACGATATATTATTTTTCTATTATTCTATTAAAAAAGAATTTTGCTTGGATGACAAGGTTTAATAAATAAGATTAAATTGAGTAGATAGATTAAAGAAAAATAAAAAATTTAAGGCTTATGAAAAAAAATAAAAACAATTTGTGTAAAAAATAATTTAATCCGATTAAATTTTTTAAATTTTAAGAATCAAATGACTGACGCGTATATTTTTATAAATAAATTTGACTATAAATTGTTGACCTGTCATTAAGTCATATTAAGTATTTCATTTTTTGAAAATTAAATTAAGACACACACTTAATTTTTAATAGCCGTTAATTCAAGAATGCCAGCAAAATAGATCAAAAGCAATATACAAATGTATATTCACACTACAGCAAAAGTGGAGCCTAGCGGCGCTTTTTTCTCTTTTTAGCGGCGGTTTTAAACTGTCACAAAATAGTTTGCTGGCGGCTATAGACACTGCCCTGGTTATGAGCGTTGGGAGTGAGTTCAACGGCGGTTACCAGCAACCACCGATATAACAGCCGTTAAATATACATTTTGCGGCATGTGTTCAAAAAATCGCCGCAAATTTTGAATTCTACGATTGTCATCTTGTTTACCAGCAGTTTAAAAATCGCCGCCAATCATTTAAGTTTTTTCAATTTTGAATTAATTTTGCGGCTATGTTACAACCGCCGCAGTTAAGGACTGGTTTGTGCACATATTTACGGGCGGTTTCGAACCGCCGCAATCTCTGAGACAACTGTCTTATTTTTTTAGTCTTTTTGGCAGTTTAAAACCGCCGCCAAGTTAAGAAAAAAAAAAGAAACGCAGAATTTTGGGTTTTTATTTATGAAATCACATAAAATTTTCTATAATATTATCAAGTTCTGTTCTTTGGATTTCTAATTATTTTAGGATTGATTGTATTCACAAATAGAAGATAAACTTGTGACAAAATCAGAAAAATATCCGCAAACCAAAATGTATTTAGCAAAATATCAACAAAATAGATCTCTTGCAAAGAGTTGCATAGTCTACTTAAAAAAAAAGTATGCATCAATCCAAAATCATTTCAATCCTAAAGTACTATTTTCTACTATATCTTTTTTTGAACACATCCCTGCAGCAATTTCTGGTGGCAGCTCCTCACCCTGCCGTTGAAAAAGATAAATCAAAGCACTTTCCATTACCTTTATCCTTTTCTTGTCTGCTGCTGCTTCTTCTTCCATCGCCTTCCTTTTCAACTTTTTGGCTTCCAGTTTTGTCTGTAGTTCATTCAGCTTCCTTTACGTCTCCTCTACTTGGACTCTGTTTACTGACGGTTGCAAATTTGTACCAAAGATTTGACTAGGAGTCGGTCCAGAACCCACTCCACGCACTCTACCCGGTTTCTCTCTTCCGAAAACCTGAGCAATGGAATCATTTTGGGACAACACTTTGGAGAACTCATCCTGTTGCTTAATCTCCAGAAGTCTTTCCTACAGACATAAAACAACAATATGGATCCGATTCAAGTACATTCAACTTAATTAAAACTTAAACTGAGTTTATATTTGAGGCACACGATAAGCATAAGCATGCATAGGGATATACATCTCAAGTGAGAACAGAGGATACTTTCGAATGGATTGGATTCCAGTTCTGTCACAAAATCAATATGAGCAAGCACAAGACACCCAAGTACGCTATAGTTTTCATCATTCAGAACTCCCTGGATTCTAAGACTTTTACTTTTCTTCCTCTGTTACTAAATTTGGATTCCAAACTTCTATTGTTCTCGCTATATTACTAAACTTGATACCTATTACACGCTCTCAGAATATCGCTCATTTAATTAAATGTATAAATACATAAATAAATAAATAAATAAAATGGGCAAAAAAATAATTCAATACTAGTATTCTAGTAATTTTAACTAATTGCTCCTAATCATGTGTTACATATATATTTTGAAACAAATAATTAGAGTTATTAAAATATCATTATTCATAAAGTAATTAACAAAATTTCTGCCCAAATAAAGAACTTTTTCGGTCATACAGATATTTTGTAAATTAATTGAATCCTTCACATGTAACAACTTTATATCATACTATAAGCACCACCAGGCCTTGTTTTTGAAGCCAATCACTGTACTACTTCAAATGGTGACAATACAAATTAAGGAACCAAGTACTTTCTAAATTAAAAGAAAAAATTTAATTTTGATGTAATAATAATATGAAATATTTTATATTTATTTATTAATTATATTGTCTGATTATATATATGTTATTTTAGATAATTATTTATGTAATTAATATAAAAAATATTTATTTTATTTAACGTAATTTCTAATTGATTCGTAAATCAAATTAAAAAAATCAGGATATTTGCATTTCCATTGGTCCATTGCCTTTCCTGATGTAAATATTACTGTATATTTTTAGATTTAATTATTCTACAGATTCTTATAATTTTATTAAATTTTTAATTAAGTTTTTATATTTTTTTTTTCAATTGGGTCTTTATACCATAATTTTTTTTAATTTAGTCTTTACTGTGATAAAAACGTTTAAAATAACAGAATATTCTATTAAAAAAACAAATATTCTCACTATTCAGATTAAAAACTTAATTAAAGACACCTCAATTTTTTTTAAAATTCTAAAATAACCCTTGGCATTGTACCACATTCAATCCTTGCCCTAAGTTCTTCGGTTGAGCTCCCTGTAATCGCGTCTCCGCCTCTGCTCGGCGTCCGTCGCATAGTCGTTTGCCGTCACTTCTCACAA
>NC_029775.3:6891713-6895697 GCF_000817695.3 Arachis duranensis | reverse complement strand
GCGTTCGTCATCGTCATTCCCTTCGCTCAAGTCCTATCTCTACTCCGCTGCTCACCTGTCATCATTACACCGTCCTATTCACTCGTGTTCGTCGTCACCGTACCTTTTGCTGGCTTCCCGTTGCTGCGTCGCCCCCTTTGCTTGCATTCGTCGTTGTCAATGATTGTCCCTCCTTCTCCTCCATTGAATTTGACGTGAGTTTGTTTGATTCTTTTGTTTCTACTTCTATTTATATATGTTCATGTTTAATTCTCTTCTTGTTCTTATTTGCTGAACTTATTTAATTTGTTTAATTGTTCATGTTTTCTAATTTTGTTTACTGGTGGGATTTACCGTCGAATTTTGTTTGATTGTTTCCCATCCATCTTCTGTTATAATTGCTCTTGAAGAAGGTATGTTCCATTTATCTCATAAAACCACCTTTGTTGTTTTAATGTTATTTTCTGATGGTGCTCATGTATATATACATGTTATTAAATTTTGTTGCAGAATATTGCTATACTTGATTTCCTACTACACTATAATACAGCTAAGCCATCACATTTTAACTCCTGTATTATAATTTACATGCCCACTATGTATTCTATGCACATGATATTTCCAATTATCCATGCAATTGAGTTTGTGGCAGTCAAATATAGTGGCTGCCCCAACTGAATGTTGCTTTGTTGTCAAGCATTTGGATTTTTGTCAACTTTTTCTTTTCTCAAGTCTTTTGAGTTTTGTCATGCTTTTATATATGGAGTTCTTTTGACATTTGATTGGTTAATTTTTACTGCAGAAATTCAGTAACAATCTTGATAGTATTCCTATGCCAATAGTAATGATAGATCAAGACTTAGATATTGAAGCAACAATTGTGCAACTTAGTTTTGGTGATCGCCTTGGAACTCTTATTGATATGGTGACATGGCTCTTTAAAATTTATTTGTGTTCAAACTCTCAAACTGTGCAATTCATTTGAATGTATTAGCGTATTCTTAGTTAGATATTGTTAAAGTATGAAAGCGTTGCTTTTTAGAGTTAGAGAAGATTTATTATTCCTCTTATTTCTACTCTGTTGTCTGTGTTTAAAATATCTTATCCCTCATGCCATGTCACTGTAAGTGAGGAAGGTTGTGTTCAACATAATTTTTTCTCCTCCAAATCTTTATAAGCGATGTTGCTGTCATTGTGGGAATTATAATGTAATATATTTATTATTATTATTTCTGTTTTATTTTATTTATTATTTTTTTTAAAGTTTTTAAGATAAGGTATTTTAAAAGTTAAAAAAATAAAAAAAAGATATTTTTAATATAATTTATATATAAATAAATAAAATAATGATAGTGACAAAAAAAAATTATATATAAAATCCCAATTAAAAAAAATAAAAACCTAATTAAAAATTCAATAAAACTATAGGACCTATAAAATAATTAAACCATATTTATATATAATTTCCTCATTCACGACAAAACAAAAACAACAATAGATCCTACTGGAGAATTATTTCCAATTTTTTTTTTCTAAAGTCTAATGGTAGTTCGAGTCAGTTACTACGATAGTGGCGTTACATGTATACAGTTATTAACACTTGGTGGTATCGATAAAAGAAAAAAAAAATTAGTTACAGTCTAGTTAACCATAAGCTCAATCATTTTGAGAAATTGAAAGTTTAAATATTGAAGTGTGAATATTCAACTCTATCGTACTTTCGAGGGATGCTCTAGGTGGGGCTGCTTTCCCGATTTTCTTACACGAAGTTAATGAAAGCATTAATAATTATTTTTTAAGAATAATTAGAATAATATAAGAGAAAAGCTATGGATACAAGTTATTAGGGTTTGTATGCTTTACAAGTTAATTAATGAATAAACCCCAAAAACGTGATGCAAGGTATACGTTCTTCTTCTTCTTTTTCCTCTTATTCTTCTTCTTCTTCTTTTTTTTGTTTCTTACCTTCTCTTTCTCCTTCTTCTTCTTCTTGCTGCACGTTCTTCTTCCTCTTCCTCTTATTCTTCTTCTTCTTTTCTTTCGTTTCTTGCTTTCTCTTTCTCGTTCTTCTTCTTCTTGCACGTTCTTCTTCCTCTTCCTCTTCTTCTTCTTTTCTTTCGTTTCTTGCCTTCTCTTTCTCCTTCTTCTTCTTCTTGCTGCACGTTCTTCTTCCTCTTTCTGTTCTTCTTCTTCATTTACGTGCTTTTCTCTCTATTTTCTTTCTTCGTTATTCTCGATTTCCATTTTTTTTGACATCAAGCTCTGAAATCGTTTTTAAAGAAGAAGAAGCAGCAGAAGATGAGGAGGAGAAAGAGAAAGAGTTCTGAAATATGCATAAGGTGTACTTCAACGAATTTTGGGTGTATTTTTGTAATTCTTTGGGTGTATTTCTGTAATCCTTTTGGTGTATTTCTATAATCGTTTGGGTGAATTTCTGTAACCGTTTGGGTGTATTTCTGTAATCCTTTGGGTGTATTTCTGTAATCGTTGGGGTGTATTTCTGTAATCGTTTGGGTATATTTCTGAAGTTCCATTATCTTTAAATTTGGCAAGAAAATTGTTTTCATAGAGGAAGAAGAAGAGTCGTTCATAATGCATGGTGAATAGCGCGCTTTGAAAACAGGAAGTTGTTGAATAACGTGCATTTTATTTACTCTTGAATGTGGAAGTGTGTAATGCGTTAATTAAGTGTAATACGTGTGTTTTATTGGACTTATAAGACTTGTAAGCCAAAAAGACTTGTATATGTAGCAGGCCTCATAATATAAATGCAAAATTAATTTTTAATTAATTAACATTACTTATATATTTTGTATTATAAATTTTTTTTTTGAAAATTTAGAATTTAAGATTAAAATTTATAATTTAAAATAAAAAAATATTGTAGTTAATTAAAAAAATTGATTCTCTAATTTATCTATAATAAGTATAACTTTATTTGGTTACTCAAAACCAGGCATCAATGTCAAATTCTAAACTAATTAAAGTCTTATAGAATATTATTACCTCATGCATCTATGTCCATTTTGATACCAACACATGTACAATTAGGAATATTGGATTCTTCCTCTTTTTTCCCTATAAAAAGTACTGTATAGTGTATAGTGTCTAGTCTATCATTCCGAAACAAAAATTATTTCACTATATTTTTTAACTAAATCAAATTTACAACTTCTAGTTCATATATAAACTCAATATACAAACTACAATAACTTAGAACAGGCATGCATAAAAATCACTTATTACAAATAGTTGACAACTACTGCGGGAGGGTATATAATAAGCAAGGAAACCTTACCTATAAAAATGATGTAAAAATTAGAGTACATTATTTGAAGTGTTTATTGTATTGATAAAAATAAAAGGCTAAGTAATCTATTTATAATGAAAATAAAGAATAAACCAAAAACCAAATCACATTATACACATGATATAATGAAAATTACTCATTACAAAAGTTTGTTTTTTATTAATTTTTTGTATACATATCGAATTAAATAGTACTATAAGAGTTAAAATAATTATTTTTTATATTGAGAATTTAAATAATTATTCAAAAAACTAATATAATTGAATCATTATGTAAAATAATTTATATTATGATTGTATCAAATTTAAACTATATATACAAATATCTTTACTAATTTTATTTTTAAATTTAAAGTATGAATTTTGTATATATATATTTTTTTAAATTGGAATCTAAATCCTATTTATATAAACTATGTACAATACTATGTCAAGAAACATTTTATATAGAAAAAAGGCTAAAATAAAAGCACGTTTGATATATGTTAACGTTATTATATCCGTACAGAAATCTATGGCCTATAAATTAAGTTGCAAATTGCAATACTCTCCAAGTTCACGAAACCACCAAAAAAGTAATTAAGAGTGAAATTAAATATGGGTACCAGGAAGGCAATGGTGGCACCCGCCGCCATTCTCTTCTCCCTTAACCTTCTCTTTTCCGCCACCATGGCAGGTTACTACTATCCACACCCT
>NC_029775.3:6886638-6890866 GCF_000817695.3 Arachis duranensis | reverse complement strand
CCAAGGTTAAGAGTTTGCGAGAGTGCAGTGAGGGGTATAAACCGGACTAGTAATACGCGGGAATGCTGCCGCGTCTTGGAAACTGCTCCTTACTCCACAGGCCCTTGCCTTTGCAGGGCAGTACTAAGCGCTAACGTAACTGGAGTCTCCGGAAGGCTTGCTTTTAACACAATTATCCTCGCCTGTAACATAACGAGCACTCCCGCCAACTTCCAGTGCCTAGCAAAGTAATTAGAAATTAAACAAAACCCACACACACGCATATATATATGTTAATTGAAGTGCTTGTATATATGCATGCATATTTAATTTTCTATATATCTATGTGTCTTAGCTTCTCCATGTAATAGAAGCTGCTCAGTCTTTGGACGTAGTAATAATAACCTCCTAAGTCCGATCATCAAAACATCAACATGCATACGTATGTCCATCCAAGGAGACTATATATTACATACAATAATAAACGTTCAAATCACTTTTCTTGTTTCATTTCTGCTACTTTTCTTACCTTCCTCCTATGTCTACTTATTTGTTTTTGTTTTTACAAATTTGAATGAAAAATATAAATTAAGATTAAAATTTATGTAAAATTAATGGTTAAGATTTGTTAGATAATTTAATATATTTAATAAATAATTTTACATATTTAACTAAATTATCATCTAACGATTTTCAAATATTAACTTTATGTAAAAGTAAATTGTATATGACTTTAGGATATATTATTTTTTTACGTAGAAACTGATATATAATTATCTTTATATAAAGTTGATATTTTAAAATTGTTAGATAATTAAATAAATTTGATTAAATTATCATCTAATAATTCTCAATATCAACTTCTCATAAAATCAGTTCTACGTGAATCTTTATCATATTCAAGATTTTTGAAGATAACAATTAATTTAATCCGATTAAATTTTTAAAATTATAGGAACCAAATAACTGACCCATATATTTTCATAAACAAATTTGATTCTATAAATTGTTTGACCTGTCATTATGTATTAAGTGTTTGATTTTTTGAAAATTAAATTCAGACACATACACTTAATCTTTAATAGCCGTTAATTCAAAAATGCCCGCAAAATATATCAAAAGTTCAAAACAATCTAGGGATTAAGTACTTCCAAAATAAAAGGAAAAGATTTAATAATTTTAATATAGTGATAATATAAAATATTTTATATTTGTTTATTAATTATATCTATTTTTTAAATAATTATTCATATGTAATGATACTATATAATATTTGTACAGAATGCTTCTGATACGATATAATAGGAGGATCGGGAACCCGCGGGACGAGTCAGATGTTGGATTGTCCAGATGGAGAGGAGGGGAGGTACCTGCAAAGACACTCCGACGCTCAAGTCAGAATAGATCTAAGAGGTGTAAGGTATGAGGAATGAATGAATACCTGGAGGGACCTGGGTCCTCTATTTATAGGTGATGGTGGTTTATCTTATCTTATCTTATTCGGCGGGGCGTTTAAATTCAAAAGTTGGTTAGGAGCTCTAGAGAGCCGGTGTGGGGCTTTCTAGAGAGATGAAAATGGGTTGACCCGGTAAGCCGGGTTCGGGTTCGGACATGGGTCCGGGATCCGTGGGCCGGATCCGTAACAGTTGCCCCCGTAGCGATGGAGCGAATGACTTCGGTGTGTCGCTAAGAGTTCGAGGCATTCTTCTACGTCTCTAGTGCTTGGTCGGGTGCTCGTTTGGTGATGAGACCGGCTCCTCGATTTTGTTTAGGTAAAGGGTTTCGTTCTGACCGTATCTTTGGTCTTTGACGTGACCTTACCATGCCTGTTGCGCCTGTTGCGTTCTTCGAGGTGTAATTGATTAGTTTACTTTTCCGAGGGGGCATTTATGGTGGGGGGTTTTCCCTCTTTTGCCCCCGTGAGTTTATTCATTGTGCCCAGGGTTATTTGTGTCTTTTTTGCTTTTTGAAACCGTTTTGGTTTTTATTCCCTCGTCCGTTTCTTTTCAAAAAGGGAACTCTTCATTTTCTAAAAAACTCCTTGGTGATTTTTCGCTTCCTGGTGTTGCTCTGCTTTGCCTCATTTCCTATTTTGCTTCGAGTTTTTCTTCTGAATTTACCAGGTTGGTGTATTCTGTTTTTGCTTTTTCTTTCGTACGCTTGTCTGTGTGTGCTTTTTTCTGTTCTTGCCATGCTTTGTTTTATCTGCTTCCTTTTTGTTTTGTTGTGTAAAGTATTTCTGTCGAGTTTGGGGAAGGGGCTGAGCACCGCCGTTTCCTACTTTGACTGTAGTGGTGTTTAGGTTTTTGTTTTTTAATGTTGTGTGGAGTTGGTAGGCTGATGGTGGTGCTCCTCCCTTTTTAGGTATGCAGCGTCGGCGAAATGAGAGTGTGGGTGCCCCGGTAGCCCCTTCCAGGGGCGTCCCCAATCGCTACGGTTGGGTGACCAGTGATGTATGGGGCGTTCCGTCGCGGATGACGGAGGATGATCTCCAACGGCTCCGCGATCAGGGGGCGATTTGTGGCGGTGGTGAAGAGGAGGGGCGATACGAGCTCGTCCTTCCTAATGCCGACGAGCGTGTTTGCTACTTGAACCTCCGTTCACCCACCGTGCCGGACTGGATGTGGGTTTATGAGTCCATGTTTACTCGGCTCGGTGTGCGGTTCCCGTTCTCGCCTTTTGTTCAGGGTTTGCTTAGCCGGTGTTCCGTGGCACCGTCTCAGCTTCATCCGAACAGCTGGGCGGCTGTTCGGTGTTTTGAGTTGGTGTGCCAGTACCTCGAGCTCCCGGCTTCAGTTCCCGTTTTCCTCTTTCTTTTCTTGTGCACTCTTCCAACCAAGGAGGGGAAGCACAAGAAAGGATATATGTCTTTTCGTGCTCAGCCCCATCGCCGGATCTTCGGGTTGTTTGAAGATTCGTTTCATGGGTTTAAATGGGAGTACTTTAAGGTGCGCCCCGTTCGGGGGCACCACCCGTTTTGGCTTACTTTGGAGGGCGAGCGCCGGTTTCCGACCTATTGGAATTTTGGTGCCGGGCCGTCGGTTTTAACTAAGATCTCCTATGATGATTTGTCTCGGGAGGATAAGGATATTGCCAAAGTTTTGTGGCATTTGTTTGGTGAACGCCCGTTAAATCCTCGAGATGTTATGGGGGATCCTGAGGCGTGTCGGACATATATTGGTGTGTTTCGCTTCTTTTTTTTTTTTTAACTCCTCTCTTGTTTCTTTTTTTTAGTTGAGTTGGCGTGTGATGGACCGGCGTTTTGATGCTACGGGTTTCATTGATCAGCACTTAATGCCTGGAACGGAGTCATTTTTTGATGGTTGTGACGTCTCGTTTCAGGCTGAGTCGGTTTATCGTGCTCTTCTTCGTTCTGCCGCGGTTGTTCGGAAGGCCGAGCCTGTGATGGCCCAAGTGGGTTTGTTGGAAAAGAAACTTCGGCAGGCCCAAACCGATGTGAGCAAGTTGAAGGAAGAGCTTGAGACTGCAAAGACTGCAAAGGAGAAGGCGGAGAAGTCGTCGGAGGATGCCGGGGCGGAGATTCTCCGTCTTGCCGGTGTTGAGACTTCGCTTCTTTCTCAACTGGCTGAAGAGCGGAAACGTTCTTCAGATGCGAGTTCTCAAGCTGCCTTGCTTCTTGCCGAGTCGGAAACTCTGAAGGCTGAGGTCGAAGCCCTGAAGAAGGAGAAAGCGGCTTTGTTGGCTGATGCTGGGGATGCCATTGCTGCTACCGAGGAGACGATGAAGGAGCAGTTTCGGGTGTTGGCCCCTGGTGTGGATGTGTCTGTGACGGGAGCCTTCAAGACCGTACGTGATGGGCGGATTGTAGATATTTGAGTAGTTTCCTCTTGTATTTTATTTTTGAATTTGTTAGTTACTGAATATGTATTTAGTTTTAAACTTTTGTTTGTTTCTGAATGTTTGGATTGGCCGAGGGCCGTGATATTTTGGGGATCGTTTAATGGTATTTTCGGCTTGTCCGGGCCTTTTGTATGATCCGTTTGTGGTTTTAATTTGGCCGTTCGGGCCTTTCTGCAATTTTGTTTTATCGTGACCGTTCGTTTGGTCGTTTTTTCGGATATCCGTGCGTTCGGTCCGGAGGGTGATCAGTCCTCCAGCGATGGCCGTGTCTTCGTTCCGTGCTTTTGAGGAACAGTAGTGGCTTGTAATGGGGATGAGGTGAAAATAACTTGTAAAAAAAAGTTTATTTAAATGGTTGGGCCTCGTTAAAACCCTTCGTGAGGGAAAG
>NC_029775.3:6884246-6886231 GCF_000817695.3 Arachis duranensis | reverse complement strand
AAAAGATAAGATAAAAGAAAAAACGGAAAATAAAAGGAGAACGGAAAAACAAATGGTTCCTTAAAGAACAGGGGGAGACTTATTTAAGTGTAGTATCTTCGTAGGTTGGCGGCGTTCCAAGTTCTCGGTATTTCGCTGCCGTCTAGTCGTTCGAGTTTATATGCTCCTTTTCCGATTACAGCCTTGACTCTGTATGGTCCTTCCCAGTTGGGGGCGAGCTTTCCTTCTCCCGGGGTCGGAATGCCGATATCGTTTCGTCTTAAAACGAGGTCGTTGTCCGCGAATTCTCGTCGGATGACGCCGTGATTGTACCTTAGGCTGATTCTTTGTTTGAGTGCTAATTCTTTGATGTGGGCTATGCTTCTTTCTTCGTCCACGAGGTCCCGTTCTGCCTCTTCGTCGTTACCTCCAACCGTTTTTCTGGGGCTGGGGTCCCCGATTTCTACTGGGATGACTGCTTCTATGCCGTATGTTAATCGGAAGGGCGTTTCTCCCGTGCTTGTTTGTGGTGTCGTTCGGTATGACCACAGGACTGATCCCAACTCGTCTGCCCAAAATCCCTTGGCTTCGTCAAGTCGTTTCTTAAGACCTTTAACGATAATCTTGTTGGCGGATTCCACCTGTCCGTTCGTTTGGGGATGTTCCACCGAGCTGAACCGATGGGATATATGCAATCCTTCTAAGAGTTCTCTAAATCTTTTGTCTGTGAATTGGGTTCCGTTGTCGGAGATGATGACCTCGGGGATTCCGAACCGGGTAATGATCTGTCGCCAGACGAATTTCCGGCATTGGGTTGCCGTGATGGAGGCCAGGGGTTCGGCTTCAATCCATTTGGTATAGTAATCTATGGCGACGATGAGATATCTGAGTTGGCCGGGTGCCGTGGGGAAGGGCCCGACGAGGTCGATTCCCCAACTGCCGAATGGCCGTTCAGCCGATATAACACTGAGTTGGTGTGGGGCGGCTTGGTGGATATTGGCATGCTTTTGGCATTTGTCGCAGCTTTTTCCGGCTTGGTGAATATTGGCATGCTTTTGGCATTTGTCGCAGCGTTTTGTTAGTTGGATGGAATCTCGAATGATCGTGGGCCAGAAATAGTCGGCCCTGATGATTTTTTGGGCTAGCGTTTTTCCTCCGATGTGGTGTCCGCAGCAGCCTTCGTGGATCTCGCGGAGTATGTATTCCGTGTCCCCGGGTTCGACACATTTAAGTAGGGGCTGCGAGAATCCGCGTTTGTATAGTTGTCCGGCTATGATGGTGTAGTTAGCGGCTTCTCTTTTTATTTTCCTCTCTTCTTTCGGTTCTGGTGGTAGGACTCCGTCGCGGAGATATTGCAAGATCGGGTATGTCCAAGATTCCCGGGTTGAGGATGTTAGGTGAGCGTTGATTTCCGTTGATACGGAAGGCGACTTAACGACCTCCTGGATCAGCGATCTGTTGCCGTGTCCTGACTTCGTGCTGGCTAGCTTGGAAAGTAGGTCCGCCCTGGCGTTTCGTTCCCTGGGGACGTGTCGTATGGAGACGTTTTCGAATCCTTCTTTTGATTCATGAACTTTATTGAGGTATTGTTGGAGCAGGGGGTCTCGGGTTTGGTAGCTCCCGTTGATTTGGGAGCATACCACCTGGGAATCGGTGTTAACTTCGAGTACCTTGGCGCCGACTTCTCGAGCTAGGTTTAGGCCTGCCAAAAGGGCCTCGTATTCTGCTTGGTTATTTGATACTGGAAAGTCGTATCTTATTGATTGTTCAATTGTGATCCCATTTTGGTTTTCGAGTATAATTCCGGCGCCTCCGTGAGTGGAGTTTGATGAGCCATCGACGTGCAGTTTCCATGGTTCGGGTGTCAGCTTGGTCGGAGTCATTTCGGCGATGAAGTCGGTCAAGGCTTGCGCTTTGATGGCGTTTCGGGGTTCGAACCTGATCTGGAATTGGGATAACTCGATGGACCATGCTAGCATTCTTCCTGCTAGGTCGGGTTTTTGTAA
>NC_029775.3:6879876-6884081 GCF_000817695.3 Arachis duranensis | reverse complement strand
AAAACGGGATAGTGCGGTTAGTCGGCCGGTGAGTTTTTGGATTTCTTTGAGGTTTTTGGGACTTGTCATCTCAAGGACGGCACGGCATTTTTCCGGGTTTGCCTTAACTCCGCGTTGTGTGATCATGAAGCCGAGGAATTTTCCTGCTTCCATTCCAAAGGCACACTTTGTCGGGTTGAGTCGCATTTGGTGTTCTCGCAGGGTGTTCATTATTACCCTGAGGTCGTCGATTAGCTGCTCGCCGGATTCCGTCTTGGCGAGCATATCGTCTATGTAGACTTCAATTTTGTTTCCGTTTAGGCCTCGAAATATTTTGTTAACAAGTCGCTGGTAGGTGGCTCCGGCGTTTTTCAAGCCGAAGGGCATTACTTTATAGCAGTAGGTTCCATCTGGGGTGATAAACGCTGTCTTTTCTTCGTCTGGTCGGTGCATCGGGATCTGGTTGTAGCCGGAGTATGCGTCCATGAAGCTGAGGTATCGGTGGCCGGATGCTGCGTCTACTAGTCCGTCAATGTTTGGTAAGGGGAAGGCGTCCTTTGGACATGCTTTGTTGAGATCCGTGTAATCAACGCACATTCGCCATTTCCCGTTAGATTTTTTTACTAGTACGACGTTGGCCAGCCAGGTCGTGTAAGGGAGTTCTCGGATAAAGTTGGCTTCAAGTAGGGCTTTCACTTGTCTTTGGACCTCGGCGGCTCGGTCTGGTGACATTTTCCGTCTTCTTTGCGCTACGGGTTTGGCTAGGGGGTCTACTGCCAGATGGTGAGACATTAGGTCGGGGCTTATTCCCGGCATATCGGCTGGGGTGAATGCGAACAGGTCTTTGTTTTGTTTTAAAAGTTGGGAGAGTTCTTCTCTGAGGTCGTATGGGAGGTTTCTGTTGATGAAAGTATACTCTTCTTTGGTTGGCCCTATCTGTAGTTTTTCCATGTCTCCTTCTGGTTCCGGTCTGGGTTGGCCGTCTAGTCGTGCGTCTAGGTCGGCAAGGAATATTCCCGCTGCGTCCCGGGATTTTTTCCTTAGGGCTAAGCTATTGTTGTCGCATTCGGCGGCGACTTCCCGGTCTCCGTGAATGGTTCCGATGGTGCCGTCGTCGGCCCTGAATTTCATGAGGAGGTATTTGGTGAAGATGACTGCAGAGAGGTCATTGATTTTTTTTTCTTTCGAAGATGACGTTGTAAGCGGTGGAGTCTTTGAGGACCATGAACTCAAATAGGATTGTCTTCCTCTACTTTCCCGTTCCTATGGTGAGGGGAAGGATGATGGAACCGTCTGGTTTGAGGAAGTTATCCCCGAGTCCCGTGACTCCGTTGCGTTGTGTCTGGAGACTGTCGTTGCGGAGTCTGAGCTTGTCGAAGGCTCCTCTTCTCTTTTTGGTGATTTGTCTCTGTCGGCGCGCCTTGGTTCTCTGATAATTTTGACGAACTCTGGGAGTTTGCCGTCCCGTATGGCCTGCTCAAGGGCGTCTTTAAGATCGTAACAATCATGTGTTTTGTGGCCGTATCCGCGGTGATAGTCGCAGTAGAGGGCTTTGTTTCCTCCTGTCCTTTCCTTGAGTGGTCGGGCCCTGGGGATGATGCCTCGATCTGCTATTTGGTGGTATACCTCCGTAATTGGTGCTGTTAGGGGAGTGTAACTGGAGAATTTTCCTATTCTTAGTGGTCGGTGGGTCGGTTTAATGTGGTCTCGTTGGTTCTTTGGAGGTCGGTGGGTCGGTTTAATGTGGTCTCGTTGGTTTTCTTTGCGTGGTACGTTATGACGAGGAGTCGGGTTGCCGTGTTGGTTGGCGACGTGTTGCCGCTTGTTGGCAGCGACGACCTGGCTGACTTCCTCGTCGTTGATGTAATCTTTGGCGACGTTCTGGATTTCGTGCATGGTCCATACCGGTTTGGTGGTGAGATGTTTGCGAAAGTCTTCGTTCATGAGCCCGTTAGTTAGGCAGAGGCTGGCAACGGAGTCCGTGAGTCCGTCGACCGTCAGGCACTCGTCGTTGAAGCGGTCAAGGTATTTTCTTGTGGATTCTTCTTACTTTTGTGTGACCCCTAATAGGCTGATGGGGTGTTTAGCTTTGGTGATTCGGGTTGTGAACTGGGCCATGAATTTTCTTGTGACGTCGTGGAAGCTAGTTATGGATCCGTTCGGGAGGGCGTTGAACCATTTGATCGCTGGTCCGGCAAGGGTTACTGGGAAGGCTCTGCATCGGACTGCGTCGGATGCCCCTTCTAAGTTCATTCTGGCTTCGAAGGCTGTTAGGTGCTCTTGAGGGTCTTTAGTTCCGTCGTACTTCATGTCGGTGGGTTTGTCAAAACCTCTGGGGAGTTTTGCTCTTAAGATTCCTTCTGTAAAGGGTGTAGCTCCCATTATGGTGTGGTCGCTTCTCGTACGTTTGGTGCTTCGGTATCTCCGGTCTTCGTCTGAATCGTGTTGACGATTTAGATCCCGAGAAGCGCTGCGATGGTGTTTTTTGTCGTATCGTCGCTCAGGGGATTTCTCGTGTCGGCGGTTGCGTGAGGTGCTGCGATCATCTCTCCTATTGCGTTGCCGGGTTGACGATCTGCCGCGGTGGGATCTTGACCTGGAAGTTGCATGGCTTCCGTGCTCGTTATTTCGTTTTTCTCTGTCGTTTAACTTGCCTTCAAGTTCTTGGACCCGGAGACAGAGCTCCTGGATGATTTGTGCCGCTTTGTCTCTGGCTTTCTCAGGATGTTGCGGGTCCGTCGTGACGTGTTCGTTTGCGTGGTGGATGGTGCTTGCTATTTTTGCTTGGTTTGTGGTTTCATGGTGTTCTGAGATCGGACGACGCGGTTGGGAGTCGTCCTGGCTTGATGGGTTATCCTCTAGGATGCCCTCCATCCGGTCTGATTGCCGCAGGTCCCCACAGACGGCGCCAATGTACAGAATGCTTCTGATACGATATAGTAGGAGGATCGGGAACCCGCGGGACGAGTCAGATGTTGGATTGTCCAGATGGAGAGGAGGGGAGGTACCTGCAAAGACACTCCGACGCTCAAGTCAGGATGGATCTAAGAGGTATAAGGTGCGAGGAATGAATGATTACCTGGAGGGATCTGGGTCCTCTTATTTATAGGTGATGGTGAATATCTTATCTTCATCTTATCTGGCTAAGATAAGAGGGGCGTTTAAATTCAAAAGTTGGTTAGGAGCTCTAGAGAGCCGGTGTGGGGCTTTCTAGAGAGATGAAAATGGGTTGACCCGGTAAGCCGGGTTCGGGTTCGGACATGGGTCCGGGATCCGTGGGCCGGATCCGTAACAATATTCATATGAATTTAATTTTAATGCATATACAGACAGTGTTACAGCAGTTATTCATAAATAATTTTAACTTTTCTAGTTGATTCGTAAATCAAAATAATCAGGACAGAGGAGTGCTAGGGGCCAGTAACTTTTGTGATTTGTAACCATCAAATAGTTATCAATGATGATTTTAATGGTGTGAGATTGGTATTAGATTTCATCCAATGACTCATTTTTCTTTGCTGATTACATGTTGGCCAAATTTTAGAAAAATTGCTGGCCCCTAGACTTTTCCAATTTGCTCATTCACAAAAAAAACAAAAACAACAATAGATCATACTGGGGAATTATTTCCAAAATTAAATAAAAAAAAGTCTAATGGTAGTTCGAGGCAGTTACGTTAGTGGCGTTACATGTATACAGTTATTAACACTTGGTGGTATTGACAATAAAAAAGTTGATGGTATCTATAGTTTAATGAGTAGCAACAATATAATTCATGGAAAATTTCCCTGCAAAATTATAATTATTCATATGAAAATATTAATTTATTTTTAAGGAGTATCTTATTCATCCTATAATTATCAAAATCAACCTTCTAATGTGATAAAATTTGTAAAAGTAAAAAGTGAAAAATTAATCGCTTTTAGACTCTTTGTCCGTGAGTAAATAAAAACGAGATATAAAAACAAATTTAATTTGAATTCATGTCACATAGCAAGGAGACAACATCTAAAATTATTTTGTATTCATAATTTTATATATATCTAACATTTGTAAGTATATATTTGTTGTAATAATACAATTATTAAAATAAGATCATACAATTATTTTAATAATAATTAATGAATTTAAATAAGATCATTTTAGACTATTAAAATTTATTTTTTATTATTTCTCAAATAATCTTTCTACCAAATAATTAATGATAATAATAATTATGAAAAAGT
>NC_029775.3:6878002-6879765 GCF_000817695.3 Arachis duranensis | reverse complement strand
TGAATCAAAATATAATAAATTCATCAGAAGAACGATTTCATTATATTTACACTTAAAAAATAAAATACTGCACAAAGGAATTAATTAATTAAAAATAACAAAATAAAAAAGACAGATGCATGGCCTAATATAAATGACTATACATAATTACAAAAGTTCAATAGAACATTAAACCCAAAAACATAGTTTACACCGTATATATACACAACAAATTAAAATAAAAGCTAGTTTCGGCCATGGATGAATCTATATATAAAGTTGAATTACAAATTGGAAAGGCATTGAATTGAAGTAGTAATAATCAAGTGGAGAATATTATAAGGAATATGAGTATGGCAGCAAGAACAAGAGGGTATAGCGAAAGCAATGGAATTTGCGGCGGAGAAACCGTACCCATAAAGAATGGACCCAACAAAAGTATCCCTGCGATGGTACAAAATATTACAACGGAGGCTTGACCCCATACTTCTGGCTGCCTCATGATTTTGCGGCACTTCAAAATTAATGGATAGATACAATAGAATACAGATATTTAGTTCCAAAAATTGAAGTGAGGAAAGAAATACAGGTAACTATTACTCATGATGCCGTGGCCTTTAAATAGAGTTTGAAAGGTTGCAATTGGTGGTGGTTGGGGATAACCGTCACAACGGTTTATTCCCGTTAACGATTTCTAAAGTGTAGTTTAAAATTTTAAATAGAATAATGCTAGGACTCTATTCGAAGTTATTGTTTTTTAGCTATTAATTAATTATTTATATTTAAAAGTATAAACTAAAATATATTATTAAATTAAAAGAATTAGATTAATAATTAAAAATAATAATAAAAAACAATAAATATTGTTATAATATTTTAGTATTTTTTTAACAAAAATATTATTTATACTTTAGATAAAGTTTTGAATTTCGATCCGCAATAAATTAATTATTAGTATGTCAAAATGGAGAAAAAAAATATGTTATTTATTTAATTTATTTTTAATATATATTTATATTCAATATATATTTTATATTAACAATTAATTTTAATAATTAATTTTTACGTACATATGATCTAATTGCTCTTCTAAATTTAAGTGGTCGTGCTGTGGTTTTTGTTGAGGGAGAGGAGGAAGAATAAGGTTAGCGTAAAATAGGCAAATAAAATAGGTGAATTCTACCAAACTTCCTCTGAAATAACATGTAAGTTACCATTTCATACTTTAGTTGGGTTATTTTGTAATTTATTATTTTAGATGGATAATTGTATAATTTTTTAAAATATTAAAATTCTACCCCGTTAATTGAAGCACGTTCTCACGCAATTTCTTTCTACATTACATCATTTCTTAACGGGTCATTGAATTCCCATGGCTCGTAATTTCCCCGTTCTTCCCAGTATAGCCAGTGTCGACTTCATTTTTATCTCTTGTCCTCTCACTCAATTCCCTTTTTTGGCCATGACCCATGAATCACTTCTTACCAACATCATCATTAATGGTTAGTTCAGTTATTAAATTTTTTTCATTAAAAAATATATCTTTATTTAATTACATGATGGAATATATATTCATATGTAAAATATAATATGATAAAATAAATCTATTCAAAATACTTAAAAGTATATTTAAAATTATGAACATATAAATATAATAATAAAATTTGTACTCCAAATAAAGATATTTTTTATCATACATAAATTATTTAAAAAATAAATATATTATTAAAATTAATAATACAAATTTAAAATAATAAAATCCAATTTTCTTATTGTATTTTTTA
>NC_029775.3:6847878-6877883 GCF_000817695.3 Arachis duranensis | reverse complement strand
TTTATATTGGTCTCTTCTTTAAAATTATAAAAAAATGATTTCTCATGAAAATAATTTGTTTAATCATTAATTAAATAATAAAATATTAATAAATTAAAAATTAAAAATACTATAAAAAATACTTGCAAGAAAGTTAAATTTTATCATTTTAAATTTGTGTTATTAATTTTAACAATTTATATTTTTTAAAATAATTTATGTATGATAAAAGATATATTTACTTGTTTAGAGTACAAATTTTATTATTATATTTGTATATTCCTGATTTTAATTATACTTTTAATACTCTGAATAGATTTATTTTATTATATTATATTTTACATATGAATATATATTCTATATATTATTTTTAATGAAAAAATTTAATAACCGAACTAACCATTAATTATGTTGGTAAGGAGTGATCCACGGCAAAAAAAAATATTGAGTTAGAGGACAGGAGATAGTAATGAAGTCGGCGCTGGCTATATTAGGAAGAACAGGAAAGTTACAAGCCATGGGAATTCAACGACTCATTCAAGAATGATGCACTGTAGAAAGAGATTGCGTGAGAGATAGTAGATCAACTAATAAATTACAAAATAACCTAACTATAGTTAAGATAATAACCAATTAAAGTATGACACATCCTGAAGGGTAACTTACATGATATTTTAGAGGGGGTTGGGTAGAATTCACCAATAAAATAATAATTTATTAGATTTTTAAAGATTTAAGAAATAAGGATAGAACTAAAGCCTGAAAAATATTAGGAATAAAATTGATATATGTAAACTAAATTTTAAGGAAAAATTGAATTTTTTACAAATATTAAAAAATATATATTTTTATCATAATTTTCAATTCAAGTAATATTTTAAAAATTTAATTTTAATTTTTAGAACTAATAATAACAATTATCATTATTGCCATCAAATTTTTATTGTATATATTTTAGCCTCCATCTCCATGGCTCATCATCAGAAACTCACTTTCCTCCATTGACAACCGTCATCACCTTCCATCTTCTGTCTTAGATTTGCATCGTTGTTGTCGTTTCTTCGTTTCTTCACCAAGGTCTTCCAGCCGCGCCATCATTACCGCTCATGCTCTTATCACCAATATTATGTCATAATAAAAAGTGCTATTTTTATATAAAAAATTAGTCAACAAATTATATTAGTTATATGTGTCTTATATGTGTGTTGTTTTATATATTTTAAATATGTATTTTATATTTTAACATATATATATATATTTTAACATGTATAGCGGTTTTAGATTTTGCAAAATTTTTAATATATTTTTAAACATATTTAGTTACCATTCATTTTAAGTGAATAAGATTTTTTAATCAAGCCTTTTTTTTAAATTTTTTTTTTAATTTATTTTTTTCTTCTTTTTTTGTTTTGTCTTTTTTTATGCATATTTTCTCTTTTTGTTTCCTTTTTCTTCTCCTTTTTATTTCTCCCTTTAACATATATTTTTTTTTTGAGTTTTTCATGTATTATTTATACAAAAATTTGGTACATATATAATTTTTTCATTGTTTTACAAAAATGTTTGCATTGATTTTAAAAAGAAATTAGCATTTGTCAAGAATTATAATTATTTTAAATATGAAAAAATTCTGTAACTAATTATTTTAAATGAGTAGTTCATACTGTAAGATTTTTTTTTGTAACAAAAGAGTTTAATACAACAAGATAGAGTACATGAGAAAATAAAAAATATTTTCTCCAATTTGTAAATTATTTTTAACATTGCCATTAATTACTCTAAGAATTAGCACTAGTTCCATCTTTGTAACTTTTATCGATCTCAGAATAGTTTTTTTAACATCTAATGCTTTGTTTTGAAATATCATTTCCTACCAAACCAAATAATGGCAAAGAAATCCATCAACAATTTATTTGAATTCACCTTTCTCATTAATATAGATATCCAACTCTCAAAGTATTAAAAAACCTGCCATGAAAAATCAGAAGTAACAAATAAGTGATGAACATTTTTAACTTCTTTATTACAAACACAAAAACAATATTATTATAATGAAATTGAAAATTTACGTGTAGTTAACTTCATGTGAAATTGATAGTTGAAAATTGTTAAATAATTTGATAAATTTAACTAAATTATCATTTAACAACTCTCAACTATCAACTTCATATAAAATTATCTGCACCTGAGTATTTACATATAATTAATAATATCAAATCTATCTCAGTTTAACTTTAGCTCTACAAACCAAGTAAACAATTCAACTAAAAAAAACCAAACTCCTTCATAAAACTCTAATAAAACTGTAACCTGATATATCTTTAGATACCTTTTTTTTTGTTATAAGACTTGCACAAAGAAATTAATAATAAAAATGTCTTTATTATCAAATTACACAATATGACTTTTTTCTTTCTTGTCAAGTTAGACACAAGACATCATCTAAAATTAATTCAACTTCTATTTCACTCACTAACATGTTCAATTCTATATATTACACATACTCATTTAAAAAAAAAGACACATGCATGTTTCTTTTGAGAAGATTGCACTAGTAACTTTCATTCTTTATTTGTTCCTTCCTTGAATTTTCTTTTACTCATGGATGAGACACACATATACATAATACAGTATATAATCTTGCTAGTTTTTGGGTAATACTAAAAGAGTGTAATCCTTAAGAATAGTGCATGACCATACGGTATAAATTTTAGGTTCTTCAATAACTTAAATCATCATCAATTAAAAATTTAAAATCATTAACAATAGCATACGCCGATGTGGAGAGTTTTCGCATTTCAGGTCCGCACACATTTAAGGTAGACGTTCTCCTCCAACGTGGCTTCTCCTCAGGAAGGGTGCATGTGCTCCTCTTGCTTTCGCCGCCAGCTGTCTTTTCTCACGATTTCTTCATGCAAACTCCCTTTTTCACGGATTTAGTTGATCAGGTAATCATCATATCGAACCCTAGTCCCTTTGTCTTCATCTTCTAATTTTCTTTTCTTTGCCCTACCAAACATTGTCTACAGCCTTTGTTTCTCGGGACTTTACTTCCTCGTCGTTCATCGCAGGTTAGAAATTTTTCCATAAAGTCTCAAATTGAAGATCTGCAATCAATCAATCAGGTATACTCTTCTGGTCCCTTTAGTTCCAAACCTGTTTTTCTCTTCATCATTTTTCTTTTCCTTTATTATGTGTATATCCTTGTGATCAAATTTCATATCTCTTACACAGTTAATCCAGATTTTACTGTCTAGGGTTTGTGAATATGCTAATTTGTGAATTGTCTTTCTGACTTCGTATGTTTCTGAATTCATGTTCTTTTTTACATTCTTTGGAAGTTGCTGTTAATTTGAATATGGTCTACGAATTAGATTCATCTTCTTCATTTCATTGTTTGCAATTTGGTATTAATTTGATTATCATTTTTCTTTTGCTAGCTGTTGAATTTTTTGTTGCATGTGGTTTGTCTATTTTATCAATTTTTTGGATTTTATAATGATTACAAAGATAAAATTTCTACTTATATTTTCTTATATTTATGGATCATGGATTTGGTTTTGTGAATTATTGTCTAGATATGGGGTTTCTACCTGATCTAATTCCTCAGTGATGATGTGATTCGCAGAGTTTTTCTAGCAAAGTGAGTTTATAGATTCACCCTCTCCTATTCGAGTTTTGCATTTCCATTTCCATTCTTATTCAATAATCTATTTGAATTGTTTGTTATATTGTTTAATTTTATTTTTGTATTTTTTTAATAAAAACTATTTTATATTTCATCTCTTGTATTTTATAGACATAAAGTTGTTTGCGCTGAATTCAATAGCTTCATTGAGAAATAAATGGGTGTTGTGACACAAAGATGGCATCACAGTCCTGTGTTATCTTTCCTTGAAAATGTCTTCTGCACACATAATGATGTTCTGCCATATATCCTTCACTGAAAATGTGAGAATCCTTATCAATGTATAGGGTTTTTATCTAATCTATTTCATGAGTGGTGATGTGATTGAGAGGAATTGATTGATAGTTTTTTGGTCATTTATTTGCATTTTAATGAAACCCTTGGTTAGTCAATTCAATTGCATTTCATTTTTTTTATTGGTTATGAATCCAATTTTTTTGTTCATATTCAAGAAATTCCTTAACTTCACATAAAGTGAATTGCTGGTTGCATGTGGCTTATGTGAATTATTATCAAAGTATAGGGTTTGTACCTAATCTATTGTATGAGTGGTGATGTGATTGAAAGAAATTGATTGATAGTTTCTTGGTCATTTATTTATATTTTTATTTGATGAAATCTTCTGTTATTCACTAAATTGTATTTCATTTTTTTTATTGTTTATGTGAAAATTATTTTATATTTCAGCTGTTGCATAGACATAAAACTGTTTGTCCTGCATTTAATAGTTTAATTGAGAAAAGAATGGGCTTTGTGACACTAAGATGGCATCACAGTACTGTTTGTCTAACTAGCAAATCCCCTCCTTCAAAGAGAAATCCATGAAGCAGGTTATCTTCCCTTGAAAATATCTTCTGCACACCTAATCATGTTCTGCCATATATTCTTCATTGAAAATATGGGAATCCTTATCAAGGTATGAGGTTTCTATCAAATCTATTTCATGAGTGGTGATGTGATTGACAGGAATTGATTGATAGGTTCTTGGTCATTTCTTTGCATTTTGATGAAACCTTTGGTTAGTCAACTCAATTGCATTTCATTTTTTAATTAGTTATGCATAAACTATTGTATATTTCACCTCTTGCATAGAACTACAGCTGCTTGACCTGAATTTAAGAGCTTCATTGAGAAAGGAACATGCTTGTGCCACTAAAATGGCATCACGGTACTGTTTGTCTAGCTAGCAAATTCCTTCTTCCTAAGAGAAATCCATCCAGCAGGTTATCTTCCCTTGAAAATGTCCTCTGGAGACATAATCATGTTGTGCCATATATTCTTCATTATAAATGTGGGAATCATTATCAAGGTATGGGGTTTCTATCTAATCTATTTCATGAGTGTTGATGTGATTGACAGGATTTTATTGATGTGTGCCTATAATTTTTTTCACATTCATTTACTGTTTGGAACCTATGTTTACCTAATACATTTACTAACTCTCATTGCCGTGAGTAGAATTAGTATTTGGGGTAGTTGATGACTGTTTTCTCTATGGTCCAATGATATGTAGGTACACTGTATTAGGCATTGTGTGGTATCTTCTTTTTTGGTCCTTATTTCTTGAATTCTTTAAACTTTGACTATTTTTTTTGTTTTTTTTTTATCATATTTCCATCGTGTGATTAGTTCTCCCTATGCCATTGAATGGAGATGCATATAGAATGGGGTTTTCTTTTAACCTCTATTTTCATGTTCAATTTGAATTAAAAAATTAAGGTGAGTCTTGTGCCCTAAATTTTTTCTATAAAAGGATGGTTGGTGAACCACATTCAATGCACAGACATTCTGTTGTCTTCTATTTTTTCCTAGGTTATGTTTATTCCACATTTTATGTATTTATATCTTCATCTATTTGATATGATTTCTAAGATACATTCTCCTAGAGAGGTTTGGAGGCTGAAAGTTAGAGTTTTAAGGCTTTGGGTTGTGCCCTCTTTTGGTAACCATGAGGTTCCTAACTCAATGGAGATGATTCTCTTTGATGAGCATGTTAGTCCCTATTAGCTATTGTTTTAAATATGGTGTTAGTTGTTTTTTTTTAAGTTTTCAACTTAAAATTATGTTTTTCACTAATCTGATTTTGTTTTTTTGTTGCATTTATTTCCAGTGTGAAAAACATTCACGCTACAGTTAAGAAACAACTTCTTAATAAGTTTAGGGATCATATAGTTGAAGGTTAAGTTTATAAAATGGCATACTTTACTGTTGTGTCAAATCATGGTAGTTATAGAGTAACTTCTCATGAATTCAAATTGGTTTTCCTTCATCGAACCACTGTTGTAGCTGTTGATGAAGATGTTATCCCAAAGACTTGTTTCAACCTGTTTCTTTTTTCTGACTTGCTGAACATGACCAAAGATTATAATTTTTTGGTTGGTATGTATATTATTGTGCTATTCTTTTATTCAAGTTTTTTTAACGAATTGTTTGAATATTTAATAGGTTGTGTTTATTTAGAACAGATGTTATTGGTCTTTTAACTTCAGTGGGAGAAGAGAAAGAATATGCAAAAGAGGAAAAAATCGTGAAAATGATTGTGCTGGAATTAACTTCAAAAGAGTATGTTGATTCAGTCATTTATGGTGGTTTCTTTTTATCTTTGAATTATCTTTTTTTCTTATTTTCTGTTTCATTCTTTTTCATCTTTTGAGTTTTAGTCTCACAATGCGTTGTGTATTGTTTGGGGACTATATTAATCAAGTAAATCATTTCCTAGCCTCTGGCTATGTGGAGTAGCCTGTTGTTGTCATTCAACTTGCGAAAGTCAAGTTCTTTAGGGGTACATTGTTTAATTTCTATACATTTCCTTATTGCTACTCTAAGTGTTGTCTCCCATGAATTTTGCTAGACTCTTTCAGTATTGCTGTGTAGGACAAGTAAGTCTCCAAAATGTGATGTATGCCAATCAAATATTATTTAATCCTGATCTTTCTGAAGTTGTTGAATTTAGGCGGAGGATAGCATGGTTTATTTCACTGTTTTTGTTTCTATTATTGAGATACAGCCAATCTAGAGTAATAAGTACATGTATTTGCATCATTTTTTTGTTAGTATGATTGAGCAAGGTGTCAAAGGTACCCAACCACTGTTTATTGCAAATGAGGGTAAAGTTGTTTCCTTGAAAGATGATTTCATGCGCTTAACTAGAGATGTACTATTGAAGAGCTCC
This sequence comes from Arachis duranensis, assembly GCF_000817695.3. Lineage (NCBI taxonomy): Eukaryota > Viridiplantae > Streptophyta > Magnoliopsida > Fabales > Fabaceae > Arachis > Arachis duranensis. The sequence goes on along the minus strand of NC_029775.3, from coordinate 6,871,044 downwards.
AAGATAACAATGAGGTTGTCATTTATTGAGTTAGTTGTGTTTATTTTATACACCAATGAACAGAAAAAAACAAGTTTCATATTTGTTCTTTTATGAATATTGTTAACAAATTTTAAAATGTCCCTTGCCTAGGAGAGTTCTTTTATCATTTTCGGTACAATCAGAGGTATTGTTGAAGATGGAAGTTGGTGGTATTCTGCTTGTGTGTGAAAAGGGTATCTATCCTCAAAATGGTGCATACTACTGTGATTTCTGTGTGAAGCATATAACTAATGTCACTCCGAAGTAAAAAATTTTTGTTCAAAATATTTTTTCATTTTGTGTTGTGGATCTTTTATAAGAATAATGTTTCATGTTATTATTTATTTTGAAACATTTTTTTCGATTATGCAGATTTAAAATTAAAATAATACTTGAAGATTATAGTGGGAAGGGTATTTTTGTTCTCTTTGATCGTGAAGCATCTTATTTATTTAAGAAATCATGTGTTGATCTGTTTACTGAGGTTCAAAAAGATGCAAGTGTATGTTCTTAGTTTTCTTTTGTGTGTTGTTCACTTTATGTGCTTCATTTTTTTTATAACTATATTCTTTATTTTGGTTGTTATGGGTTACTCAATCTATGTATTTCTTATCTATTACGTTGAAAATAGGGGATATTTATCCTCCCATATTCTAAGGGCTCATTAGGAAAAAGTTGCTGCTGAAGGTTGATACCAAAGGTGTCGGATTTGATAAATTTTTTGGCACTTTTCGAGTTAGGAGAGTATGTGATGATTCCACCATTATTGCTATGTTTAAACTTCCTGATTATGATACTGATGATGAGTCTACTCCAAAAAAGGTTACATATACATATAAGTATTTTTAAATTGTGTAAATTCATGTTTTTTTTGTATTGTGCTGTGGTAAATTTTTCTTATATTCTTTTTTATTTTTTAACTCTTATGCTATATGAATAGGAGCCTGAACTAAAAAAATATGTGCCATGTGAAAAAAGGGGATACTGATATTAAGAAGGAGTCATCAAGCACTTCTATCAAAAGTGACAATGTTGCTGTTGAGTCTTCTGAGATTTTATCTGGCTGAAAAATAGCCTGATGTTTCTGGAGGGATTGAGGTTGCTGCTTTAATTAATGATGAAAATGAAAAAGTTGAGAAAACACCAAAGAATGATATCCTTAGTGATGACTTTTCTTTTGAACTGGATATATTGCTTAGCTCACCAGTGAAAGAAACTCAGGTGCTATTATATAATACTTTTTTTTCTTTCTTATGTGTGCTATTTTTAAATGGATATTCCATTGATTGAGTCATTTTCATACCTTTTGTTAATTTTCATGTCATAGGAGGTGTTCTCCCAAGTTCTAAATGCATGTTCCCACTATGGAGAAAAGGTTATTCATAAAGATCATGTTGTCACTTCCAAAGGTAAAAAGAATTTGAATCCCCAATTTGATGAGGCGGCTAATGATGCAAATGGGCGTGGGTCCAATATTGCCAAGGTTGATGGAGTTTGATTTAAGTTGTGAAGTTGAGCTGCTGTGTCTAAGTGTAGGTATGTTATATAGTATATCTATAAATATTTAGAAAGGCTTATGATTCCAAGTGGATCTAAACTAGCGTGAAGACCCGTGCAAATGCATGTGATTAAAATTTTGTTAACATTTTGAAAAATGAAATTATTCAATATACTCAATATATTTTAGATAAAACTCTCATATCTAATATTAATATTATAGTTTTAAAAAAAATAATCATACTAATTTAATTGTTAATACAAGAGAAGAAAAAAGATAGTCAAATACTTCATATTCATTTACACCAACTATTCATACCATATAACAAAAAATTACATAGATTAAGGCTTAGTTTGGTAAAGCTTTTACTTTTTAAAAGTAGCTTATAAAAGTTAACTTTTAAAAGATGGCTTTTTAAAAGTTGTAGCATTTATGTTTGGTAAATCAAATCAAAAACAACTTTTAATAAACATAAGTAACATCAATTGTGTTTGGTAAAATAGCTTTTAAAATTTAAAAATACTATAATAGACATAAATGCAAACATTAAATTTGAAAATTAGTTAACATATGAGGTTATATTAGACTTTTAAATTTTGAAAAGCACAAGCCAGCTTTGAAAAGCTCCCTCCTAGGTGCTTTCAAAAGCACCCCTAACTTTTAAAAGCCGCAAACACAAGCACTTGAGCTTTTTAATTTACCAAACGCAAAATGACGTGCTTGTGCTTTTTAAAAGCACAAGCACCTCCTGAAAAAGCTTTACCAAACCCAGCCTAAGTAACAAGTTCACATACTATACATATTTTAAATTTTAGAACATAAAAAATCTAGATTCCAAAATATAATACATATCCAAAAGTAACACCTGAAAGTTTCAAATCACCTAAATAATTACTTTCCCATTAATCAGAAAACAAAAATATGTCCAACACTATTCAACATATAGTTCAAAATATGTGTCACACAGAGTAATACATATGAGGCCTTTTTTATAAGCTCTAAGATCTTTGAATTAACAACTCTATCTGACAGTTAGGTAGGGAGTCCATCTTCAAGGTAATTTTGTCCCCTTCTTTTAAATTGTATATTTTACAATGTTCTTTCCATTCAACCCCAAATTTTCATTCTCCCTCTCTTCCTCCACTTTTCAGTAGGGAAAAAAAGAATATATTCTTGCCTATACTGGAAGGTGGACCAGTGATCTTCTAAACCGAACTATCTTCAGAGAGTTTACGATATGCAGCAAATTTTCAGGACAGATACTGCAGTGAATGATTCATAATTAGGGTAAAGAGAGTATTTTTCTATATAATGAATAACAGATACAGAACCAATATTTAATAAGTTTGGAAGAAAAAAAATAACTCTTTTAAGATCAACTTGCCAGTCTAAATTGACTCAAATCTGAATTTGTGATGGTCTTCTGATAATAAGCATCTGAAGTGTATCTGATTTAGGATATTTAAACTTGTTAGTCACCACATTAAAAAATATTTATATGTACCACGATATTAAAATGCAAAATATAAGAAAAAAAGTTGTATTTAGCATTAGCCGTTGTCAGACAATTCTGTTGTTTTATTATTTTCTTCGCTGACCTCCGTTGATGAATTCATTGCACGAGACAAATATATGGGATTATGAGGATCATCCCCTTCCAGTGTGTCATCTTCATAATCATTTTCATCACTATCTGATGAGAACTCATCATCAGATAGTTCAGACCCAGACAACACCATCACATCAGGTGATGAAGGCTCATCATTCTTGTTATATTTTATATGGAAAACTCTATATATGTTATTAAGTGTTTCTTGGTCCATACGGTCAGTCACATAAGAGTTACGATCGGGATGAATCTGAATCGGTTGTTTCATGTGATTCTATAGTGAAATAAAAAAGATTCGAAAACCGACATATCTGAATTGCACAGTTGCTCCTTTATTGACAAAATAGAAAACTCTAATTTGTTCAAAGGAGCTGTCAGTTATAAGCAGCTGATCATTGTTTCTTTTCAGCTGTAGCACCAAGTAATTATCGAGCTCATCAATCACATAGAAGGTAGACCCTAATTTTCAGCTGTACCTTCTATGTGATTAATGAGCTCAATAATTGCTTGGTGCTACAGCTGAAAAGAAACAATGATCAGCTGCTTATAATTGACAGCTCTTTTGAACAAATTAAAGTTTTTTATTTTGTCAATAAAGGGACAATTGTGCAATTCAGATATGTCAATTTCGTAATCTTTTTTATTTCACTATGGAATCACATGAATCAACTGATTTAGATTCACCCCGATCATAACTTTTATGTGGCTAACCGTATGAACCAAGAAACACTTAATAACATATATAGAGTGTTCCATATAAAATATACAAAAATGATGAGTCTTCATCACCTGATGTGATGGTGTTGTCTGGGTCTGAACCATCTGATGATTATGAGTTCTCATTAGACGGTGATGGAAATGATGATGAAGATGACACATTGAAAGGGGATGATCCTCATAATCCCATAGATTTATCTCCTGCAACGAATTCATCAACAGAGGTCAGCAAAAAAAGTAATGAAACAACATAATTGTCTGACAACGGGTAATGCTAAATGCAACTTTTTTTTCTTATGTTTTGCATTTTAATATCGTGGTACATATAGATATCTTTCAATGAGGTGACTAACAAGTTTAAATATCCTAAATCAGATACACTCCAGATGCTTATTATCAAAAGACCATCACGAATTTAGATTTGAGTCAATCTAGACTGGCAAGTTAATCTTAAAAGAGTTATTTCTTTTTTTTCAAATTTATTAAATATTGGTTCTGTATCTGTTATTCATTATATAGAAAAGTACTCTCTTTACCCTAACTATGAATCATTCATTGCAGTATCTGCCTTGGAAATTTGCTGCATATCTTAAACTCTCTGGAGATGGTTCGGTTTGGAAGATCACTAGTCCACCTTCAAATGTAGGCAAGAATATATTCTTTTTTCACCTATTGAAAAGTGGAGGAAGAGATGGAGAATGGAAGTTTGGGGTTGAATGGAAAGAATGTTGTAAAGTATACAATTTAAAGGAAGGGAACAAGATTACCTTAAAGCTGGACTTCCTACCTAACCACCAGATAGAGTTGTTGATTCAAAGATCTTAGAGCTTATAAAAAAAGCCTCCTATGTATTACTCTGTGTGACACATATTTTGAACTATATGTTGAATAGTGTTGGACATATTTTGTTTTCTTATTAATGAAAAGTAATTATTTAGGTGGTTTGAAATTTTTTAGTGTTACTTTTGGATATATATTATATTTTGGAACCTAGATTTTTTATGTTCTAAAATTTAAAATATGTATAATATGTGAACTTATTACTTAATTAATGTAATTTTTTACTATATAATATTAATAATTGTTGTATGTAAATGAATATAAAGTATTTGACTATTTTTTTCTCTTGTATTAACAATTAAATTAGTATGATTATTTTTTTTAAATTATAATATTAATATTAGATATGAGAATTTTTTTAAAATATATTAAATATATTGAATAATTTTATTTTTCAAAATGTTAACAAAATTTTATTCCGGAGCATTTTCACGGATCTTCACGCTAATAGTTAAAGAAAACAAGTGCTAACTAATATAAAGAATACCTCATGATACTCACCAGAAGAATTTTCAAGAAAAAAAAACATAATACTTCTTTTACGTTGTATATTACAATTTACAATATCTAATTCAAACTAAAAAAACATTATTCATTTATATTTTCAATGTAAATAATAAACTAATATATTTTATTTTCACTTCTTATTTTTATTTTTTACAAAATTTCAAACATATAATAAATAAAAACATCTAATAGAATAATACCAAATTACTACCAATCAGGATACAAAAAAATATTTACTTAAAAAAATCATACAAAATAAGAGGTTAATAAAACTAAATAAATTACAAATCAAACAAAACATAATCTAAATGGATACATCAAAACATAATTAAACATAAAAACATAAATCAAATTGATGTTAGTTCTTCAAATACAAAAACATAAAATTATTACCAGGTTTGTTGCAAAAGATGTACCTGAAAATTCTTCATCATCCATTTGAACTTTATTCCAATCCATGATCATGTGATTTCACCAAACGAAAATTGTAAGAAAAAGAGAATAAAAGAGGACAAAAATTGGTATAAAACTCATCAAAACAAGTGAGAAAATTGGAGGCTCTGGACTCATGTAGGAAGGAAACGTTACAATAGAAAATACTGAGAGCAAACACATAAGCACAATCGCCAATCTTTGATTATCATTGAAACAACTACTATTGACCATTTTTCCTTTTTTTTTTTTTGAATTCTTAGATTGTTCTTGACAAATGTTCAAATTTATAGGGAATTTCAATTGAGAAGATATTTATTACCTATACAATGAAAATTGGAAAGAAAATTTATAAATAATTTATTAAAAATGTTTATACTTTTATTTATAATCTTTTAATTAATTAAATTAGAAGATATTTACTACGTTGATTAACATTATATTTTGCTAGCGTATCAATATGTAATAAAATAATAAAAAGAATTAGTTGAAATAATAAATTATTTATAAATTAATTAAGAAATCATGGAGTCGAGTCATAAAAATAACAAAAAAAAATTTTATGTGAATTATACATAATAAATAATATTTTAAGAATAAAAGTTAGACACGTTTCGTATTTTTATTATATATGGTATAGATTTTATATATATATAGCATACATTTAATAAATATACTAGTGTACATAAAAGTAATTTATGATGAGTCATGTAAGGTGGATAGCTATTGATTTTCTGTTTAGGATAGCAAATTGAAAATACATTAAATGTATTGTTTATTTTGAGTGCATGAATTCACAACAGTTATTTCCTTAATAATGCAAATTATACCATGTAATTAATTAGGAGACAGTTTTGCAAAAATGTATATATATAAAAAAAAACTGCCCTTTTATTATTATTTTCATTTAAACTGGATTAATGGATAGTGAATAACATAAGGAAGTAATAACAAATGGTGCATGCATCTACAAACATAATGAGAATGCTGATTCTTTTTTATTAATTTTCTCTTAATTGTTGTACAAAAACTAATGGACTATTCTTAAAAAAGATCAGTATTTTTTTATTCTTTCCATTTTAAAATAATTGTCATCTTTATTCAATTAGAAATCTAAGAAATTGATATACCTATAACAAAGCATATCCCTAAAAATGAGTTAATACTCAAATTGACTCCTGAAATTTGATCCCTACTCAATTTATTCCTCAAAGTTTCAATTGACTCTAATTGTACCCTAAATTTTGACTCGTGTCTCAATTTAGCCCTTACATCATTTTTCGTCACTGGAAAGCTGACCTGACAATTTTAAATGACACCTGGCACTCTCAAAATGATGTCGTTTTACTCTTGGCGCCGAAAATATTTAGAAACGACGCCGTTTGACATGAGAAAGGGGTTAAATGAAAACCTAAATATTAACCACTTCAAAAGTGAAACTCCAATTGACCCTTTTTCTTTCTCCTCCTCCCCTCGTATACGTTCCGTTAGAGAAGAACTATGGGTATCGCGGTAATGGAGGTTTGAAACTTTCCTTACTTGTTTCGCCCCCGCCCCCATTGTGAAGATTAATTACATGGGAGTTATAATGTCTTCAAAAACAGGTTAGTAACAAAATCGTTGCTCTCAACATACCATGTTCTGTTTTTTTTTTTAATGTTGGTTGTGTGTTGTTTTTTATTTTTTCAATCTACTTCATCAGTGAAACTTTGGGAGAATGTGGTTGATTATGGTTGTTGATGATGATAGAGTTCTTGTATGTTAGGGTTTAATTTTTTCGTATGTATGTGGCTGTGATCAATTGAATCTTATTCTTTATCCGTTTGAACAGTCATTGACTCTTCATATTCCATTTTAAAATGATAATTTTACTCCTTCCTATCCTATTTTAATTTAATTGTTGAATGACTAATTTCTTGTAAAAATAAAGTATTTCACAACAATTTTAGTAAAGACTAATAACTAACAAGTGCTAGAACACTCAAGTGTTTCTTACCGTAAGACAGACACAAATTAAATATTGAGCCATTCTAAAGTTTTCATTTAGTGTTTATATTGCATGCATTGATTTAGAGATCGAACATGAATAATTGCCTTGTTTATGTTTTCTTTATTTTTCTTTATTTCTTTCTGTTCTTTTTACTTCAAGTACAAGAATGAAACCTCTGCTTTACTGTGGAATCTGTAGTAAACAGAATAATCGACTCTAAAATTTATGTTTTAACACCTCTTTTTTTTAATGGTTGCAAAAACACTTTTGATTGATTAACTTGTTTAATATATTAGAACTAAGCTCTAACTGATTTGTCTGTATCTGAATTACTATTTTCAATTTATTAAAGTTAGTGTTGTTTTTAACCATTGTGTCTCCTGAATCTTATTTATAGATGGATGAAGGTATAATGATTGTATACCATCATGGAAGTAATTTTGTCACCAAACCAAATGGCAGTCTGGTTTATGACAATGATCACACTGATGAGTTGACTGAGCTGGATGAGGATGTATTAGATGTATTTTCACTGAGAGACTACTACAAGGTCTTAAGTTATGATAACATGGTTCAGTGTTGGTGGCCTGTTCCTGGTAGACCTATGAAGAGTGGACTATGAGCACTAAGTCATGACAAAGAGTTGGTAGAGATGTGCTTCTATGCTAAAAACAACGGGGAAGAATGCACATATACTATGAGCATGGAATTTTTCAATCCATGGTAAAAGAAGAAGCACCTGAATTGATAGTGCTAACACCTAATTCTACGGTTGGCCTACTAACATGGCTGTTGACTTAGGAAAGAGCATCTGCACCTATAGATTTTGGCAAATAACAGGTACTGAAATAGCCAATAATTGCTTATTTCTATTTGTTTATATCATTTGACTGAATATAGTTTAGATTAGATAGTGATTGATTTGTATTCATTTAAGTGTTGTTATTTGTTTAAATATTTATTGGTCTCTGGTGATTGGTCTCTATTTAAATAGAATGTTGGATATTGTTTCATAACATCTGTCTTTGTAGGCATGCCGTGTGTCCATGCATGTGCAGCCATCTCTCGGATAAATCAAAATTCTGAGGATTTTTGTCATCATTGGCTGACCATGGGAGCCTATATATATAGATATCTACAAGCACTCTCTCAATCCAATACCAGGGCAGGATCTTTGGGAGAGAAGTGAATACAATAGGCGCGACCTCATGCACCCAAAATGAAGAGAAAGCCAGGGCCAATAACAAAAAAAAAAAAGAAAGATGGAAGGACGTTGATGAAGAGCCATCTGGTGCTAAGAAGTCAAAAACTGAAACCAAGTTGAAGAGAAAATAAAAATAATTCACATGTACTTACTGTGGTACGAGAGGGCATACAAAGAGGAGTTGCGCTCATAGGAAGGATGATGAACTTGTTAGTGCCCTTGCTAATGCATTAGCGGCTGTTGTTGCAAAAGAAAAAGGTTTTAAGGCTGGATAAACTACAGATCCAGCAAATGCTACTACTGCTGACACACAAGCTGATGAGATTAATGAAAATGCTCCATTAGCATCGCTTCAAGCTGTTGATGATGCACAAACTTTAGAGATTGTACTCACCCAACCCACTTACTTACAGTCAGAAAATCAAGAACATGTAGTAATTGGTTTCTAATATTTGATTAACTGTTAACTGGTTTGTATTAATTTATAATACACGAGTAAATGTTGGTTAGATCCAATTGATTGATACTATTTGATTATATATTGATTGGTTTTATTTATTGGGTTGTATTGGTCAGTGATTCTGTTAACAATTTCACTAGGTCCCTCCATCAGACCTACCTCTACCTCCACAACAGGTGACAATGCCTGACAAGCTACAACCTAAGAAAAAAATAACTTCCAAGGTAGACCCAATGCAAGGAGTAAGTTCTGGGACATCTGCACGCTTGGCAAAGTTTATGAAACTCGTCCCCACTCCGGACTTCAAACCACCAATAACAGAATAGAAAAATATTTGCAATGTTGACTGAAAGTTATGTAGAACATATTTTGTAGAGAGCATTTGATCAAACTATACTCTTTTGATATTTTGATACTCTGTTATGTAGAGTAATCTGTTTTGGTTTATGATATTTTAAAACTATGATATCTAGGATATTTAAATTATGATGCAGATACTACTATTGTTAATGCTGTGATATTGACAATGATTAATGACTATGATATTTTGTATTCAATGTTTTCACAAATAAACTATACACTTAAATTTATTCACTAATGGAAGTGCGTACTACATATATAGTTATTAGAGCCAGATCCTGATCTTGTCTTCATATACAGACTCATAACCGCTTGACCAATTTGTTCAAACTATGCTCTTTTGATACTTATTTAGTCATAAGTTATACCTCCTCTTTCATATAATCTCAGTTTTAAAAATTTTTTACAGGATATATCATTACTAAGAGAACATAAAATTTCATTTCTATTTTGTCATCAAATACATAACAATGCTTCATTCACATAACTGATATCACAGTTACATATATTTCATCCCACCTAATTCATAAGCTACAATCATAAATCCAAAAATAATAACAAATACAGACAACATAATATTCCACATTTTTAATATTCTAATTTCAGCTTCAACTGCATTAATTTTTCATTCCAGAGATATTTTCCAATGGTCTTCACTAACTGAACTTTCATTTCTACTAACTATGGCTTCTTCTTCTTCAACATCTGACCATTTAAAAAAGATGCACCATCTCTTACCGGTAGTCTACAACACCAAAAATTCAAAAAATTTGAGAGAAAGAACAACTACAAAATCAACAGCAATTTGAGAAATAAGATACACAATCAATTTGCAACAATTCAACCAACTCACATTATAGTTAGGGCATCCATAAAATGGTCTTTCTGGATTGGAATCCATCCCAGACCACCGAAGAATAGGACGCAACCCACAATTGCACCAATGCGGAACCTTTCCACCTCTGTCACGGTGTGCGTTCTTCACCCAGCCACCATGCGAACGAGTTCTATTAGAACTACCCGAGCCTTGGCTGCTGCTCCCAAACATTCTTCTCAACTCTTGGAGACACTTGTAATTTGAAAAAATTGGGGCTGCTAGGTTTTATTTAAAAATTTTAGGGGTTAAATTGATGCCTTCAAACATTTCGCTATGTCATCCAACTGCTATGGTGTCAGGTGTCAACTAAAATTGCCAGGTCAACTTTTTGGTGATGAAAAATGATGTAATGGTCAAATTGAGGTACAGGTCAAAATTTTAGGGTACAATTAAAGTCAATTGAAATCTTGAGAGCTAAATTAAATTAGGATCAAAATTTAGGGACCAATTTGAGTATAAACTCTCTTTAAGATATATAACAATCTAATGGTTCATCACATATTGTGCAAATTGTTAACATAATTTAAAGCATATCCCTAAAACCGATGACTTGGACATTATTTTTGTGGGGATGGATGGTTTCAAAGCATGTAAAATTTGCGTTGGATTTCAGTCAAAACTAATAAATGAGTCATTACATATAAACTAAATATCTTGCTTATAATAAATAACTATCACAAATGTATTTTACATAATATTGTATTTTTTTAACTAAATATCTTGTTTATAATAAATAATTAAATATCTTGTTTATAATAAATAATAGAATTTTTAAATAAATAAAATAAATATAAAAATTACTGAAATACGTAATTTCCAGAATTTTTATCGTTTTATATTTTTAATCTTATCTCGTTTACACTGTGAACGAAATAAAGTTAAATCGTTGACACAATAAACGAGGTATAATAGGACAAAAATATAAATTCTATAAAAGGACCAGCAAACCGTTGATCCCCTCACAAAATCATCAAATCTTCCTTCTCATCCCTTTTCCTTTTTAAAGTTGGAAAAAAATGTCTAGTAGTGGTATTTTTTTTTGTGATAGCTTATCCCAACTGTCGAATAAAAAATAATGACAGCAGGGTAATATTTGAGTGCAAAAGTCTGGTACTCTTCTGAAGTAGAAGAGCAAATTCGTTGTCGGAGCTAAAGAGTATGATATTGTCTCACATCGGTGGTGCGGAAGCAAAAGAGGTTGGTCAAGTTGGGTATAGGATACTAGCATGGATGGAGAATGGGGTATTTCGATTTCGTCTGTTTTGGATCGATGGCGACGAGCATGTTCGCCTTATGTTTGATGTGCACGAAAGAATTATTGGTTGAACAAGTGATGGAGCTCTCAACGGAGATATGTGACATTGGTAGGGACGGTAGTGGTACCTCGGACTTCGTATCGGATGACCCTCCCTCTCGCACCACGTTTGTTGCACTGTGCGAGTCCAGTGCAGGACATGGAGGTTAACGGTGAGAAATCAGACAATGACTATGTTGCAGATAGTGACAAAAGTGGCTCATTTGAAGGTGATGACGAAGATAAGTTCATGCTAGAGACTCCTGTTGGGGGATCATGTCGATACCTGTTGCCACCTCCAAAACCAATCTCGAAGTTATCATCTTTTTCCAACCACTACCATACATTGGACTTGGATGCGATGCATGAGAAAAGGCCATACTCGAACACAGGGGTCGAAGATTACAACACAAATGGGGTATGGAGTTTAGGATTGGTCACAGATTCAAGAGCAGAGAGGCAGTGCTATAAGGTGTAAAGAACTACAGCATTCGATGGAGCGCAGAGTATCGAGTAGTTGAATCTGACCGGGTGAAGTACCACGTACGATGCAAGAAGTTCACTAACTTCTCTAGCATGTTTAGATCTATTCTAAAAAATATCATATGCAACTCAAATAAACATTAGAATAAATAGCACTTATAATTTCTATTTGCCAACTAACATACCTCTCGAATTTTCACTATGAATAAACTTAACTTCTACCAACTAATTTGTCAACAAGCCATCCCTATTTGTTAAAAAATTACCATACATTAAGTTAACTACTTATAAATGTTTTAATCCATATTTGTCAACTAACATACTCTGTGTTTACCTAAATATAATTCCATTTATCCCGTCTATTCACTAATTAAGATACAATCAAATATTAATTTGAAATACAAAAGATAGCACCAATCTCCAAGTTGATGGCTCCTGCAATGTGCTAGGTCGTGTTCAGCCGATTTATGTCATGGTTGCGTGCCATACCATTCCACGAACTCAGAAATATAAAAAAACGGCCAAAGTTTTGAGAGAAAGAAGAGAAATGTGCGTCATGAGTGGTCCCAACCCATTTATCAACGAGTTATTTTTATAGGCACGGTCTAACCTTATATCGTTTACAGTGTAAACGAGATAAGTATGGCCGTATCTCGTTTACACTGTAAACAAGATAAGACACGTATCATAACGCGTTTATAAACGTGATACGTGGAGACGTGTGCGTGTCTTATCTCGTTTACACTGTAAACGAGATACGATCATACTTATCTGTAAACGAGATAATATTAGAAATGTAAAACAGTAAAAGTTCTGAAAATTGCATATTTCAGTAATTTTAATATTTTTTTTCAAAGTCAGATAATTTCATTCATGAAATGAAAGAACACATATAGGTGTCCATATACGAGACAAATAAAAGAAATAGGGAACTCCCAACGCTTTACAATAGAGGTAACATTATATAATAATCTAATAAGAGAAATAAAAAGTAAAATTCTCATCAATTAGGAAGTGAGAATTTGTTGAAACTCTTTCTGCAGTTTCAAAGTTGACGCTATTATCTCTTCCACACTAGTTGATAAATTATCAAAGATGAACCTATTCCTAGCCTTCCATAAGGACCAGCTCAAAATCACCATCATCATTCTCTGAGAGGAGCTATTGGGTTGGGTACGCAAGACTCCCATTCTCAAGTTCCACTCAATATAGAAATCAGAGTCTTCGGTGTCCCTTCTAGTAGCTGGTAAGCCCATTTTTTACTAAATTTCTTTTGATTTTACACAATGGAAGATGCAATGATTGATTGTTTCTGGAAATTGTAGGCATCTTCGGCAGGGAGGTTGAATCGATGGGATGCGATGATGAAGCTTTTGTAGCATTAGAAGCTTTTCATGGAAGCCCCTCCAGAGAAAAATCTTAATCTTCACTGAGATTTTCAGCTTCCACAGTTCTCACCACAAATTTTGTTGTCTCATAACCTCTGGGCAAATTCAATGGAAGGATGCGAGAACCCATAAGCCACACGGTACCCAGTACTCACTTAATACAAACTACTTTTATTAAGGGCCCAATAAATTTTATTTTCTCCACCCCCAATTGTTGTTGCTAGCACACGCTGACTAGTGCCCTCAGAAAAAATACTTCTAATTAGAGTTTGATTCCACTGACCTTTAGAAAGTATTAAGTCTTTGACAATCAATAGTGGTTGATTTTGTAGATTGGAAGTTTCATATGAAGAACAACATAAGGATGTGGAGGAACAAGCCAAGGATCACTAAAGATTCGGATACTAGACCATCACCAACTCACCAAATCAGCCCTTTTTCAACAACCTTACACCCTTCCAATATGCTACGCCACCCCCACGAAGGTACTGTTCCGATCTCTGCATTAATTATAGAACTGTATCGAAAATATTTACCTTTGAAGAGTCTAGATAGGAGTGATTGTGGTTGAGAGGCAACCTTCCAATATTGTTTTGCAAATAGCGCCAAATTCTGAACCCCTTGGTCCTTAAAACCTACTACACATTCTAGTTTCGATCTTGTCATAGTATTCCAACTAACTCACGCCATTTTTTGCTCTGTACCTTTTTTACCACACCAAAATTAGGAGAGTATGTTGTGAATCTCCCTAATTAAAGTATCAAAAAGACAAAAACATGATAATGGATAAATTGGGATAGCCTCCATAATAGCTTTTATTAGAACATGCCTGTCTGCAGAGGAGATAAGTTTTCTTTTCCACCCATGAACTCGCTTTCTCACCTTGTCTTTGATTTCTCCGAAGGTGGCTTTTTTTTTTGGATTGTAGATGGAAAATCCAAATATTTATCGTGTGCACCAATATGAGCAATTTCCAATTTTTGAGCCAGTGAGCAGCGGGAAGAGTATTATTACTAAAGAATAGAGTTGATTTATGCAAATTAACTTTTTAGCCACTGAACCTCGTATGACTGAAGAAGATTGAGAATATTTTCACAACTATTTTTTGACACTTTGCAAAAGAGGATTGAGTCATCCGCAAACAATAAATGATTAACAATAGGACATCTTTGGTTGATCTGAATACCTTCAATGAGATCAATGAGATCGTTTTGCTCTGCCTTATTTAGCAAAAAAGAATAATCCTTCTGCACAGAAAAGAAAAAGGTAGGGAGATAGAAGGTTTCCTTGACGGATACCTCTATTTGGTTTAAAAAAATCAAAAGGTTGACCTTCAACAATGACAGAGTAAGAAACTATAGTCACCACCTTCTGTATCCAACCAATTCACCTAGATTCAAATCTCAGCTTCTCCAAAATAAACTAAAGAAAATGCCAACACAATCATAGGCTTTGCTCATGTCCAATTTAACAGCCATTTCCCTCGATAGGCCCCTCTTCTTTGTCTTTAGATAGTGCATACATTCATGAGTGACTAGGACATTGTCTGAAATCAATCTACCTTTAATGAAGGCACTTTGATTAGGGCTGATTAGCAAAGTCATAAATTTCTGTAGCCGATGGACTAGTACTTTAGAAATAATCTTATACACAACTGAGGAAAGGCTGATGGGTCTAATCTGTGTCATATCCTTTGCATCAGAAATCTTAGGAATGAGACGGATTTGTGTATGGTTGAAGCTCTTTAGTAGTCTACCACTAACAAAAAAACTACGGACAGCCTTAAAAACATCCTCCCCTACTAAACTCCAGTAGAACTGAAAGAATTTAGCCGTAAATCCATCATCACTAGGGGCGATCTAGGAGTGAACACTAAAGCCCGCACGTTTTACCTCATCAAAACTAACCGGTCTAGTTAATTTTCTGTTCATGGTTGCTGAAACTTTGGTTTCAAAATCTTCGAATGCATGTGCCGGATTAGCTTGGTTAATCGATGTGAAGATATCCTTGAAGTATGTTTCAGATACTTGTGCAATTTTCTCACGGGTGGTAGCATACGTACCATCATTCTTTTTCAGTTTTCAATTTTTATTTCTCTGAATTTTAGATTGGAATGATTGGTGAAAGAAACTTATATTTCTGTCCCCTTCTTTTAGCCACTTTACACGAGATTTCTCCCTCCAATAGCTTTCCTTTCTAATGCAAGCATCCTCAAGTTTATTTTCCAAGGCTTCAACCTGTTCTCCCCTATAATATCCTCTTCTCTGAGAATTTTAAGCTGAGATGTGAGTTCACTAATGTCCTTCTTCGAATTAGATTTGTTCTGTTACTGCCATCGAACAATACGGTGCATACAATGCTTCAATTTTTGAGCCAAAACAAATATTGCTGAGTCATCCACCCATTCCTTCCAAGCTTCAGTGATAATTACTTGAATTCCTTCTAAATCACACCATCTCTCCTAAAACTTAAACCTCCGATTAGATTTTTTCATGACTGGATTTGTATCAAGAAGGATAGGCGCATGATCTGAACCGTTTTCTAGGAGGCGAGACAGCGAGGCTGATGGAAAATAATCCATCCACTCACCGTTTGTAAATGCACGGTCAAGCCGCTCCCTGATCTGGTCCTGCCCTCGTCGCCTATTAGTCCTGGTGAACCTTCTTCCAATCATACCCAAGTCCTTTAGTCCACCACCATCAACAAAATTCACAAATTCAGAAATAGATGAAGCTGATTTTAACCCCCCTCCTTCATTCTCATCGAGACTCACTATAGCATTAAAATCACCTATAATTACAACTTTTCCAAAGAAACGTTGTACAAAAGAGAAAAGTTATGTATATTGGGTAGACCGAATCCCATTCAAGCTATTTAAATGTACCCTAATAAGCCCCCTAAGAACAGTTCAAAGCATGATCAGTTACCTTGACAGCTATGAAAAACTCTTTTTCAGCAAGAATCTCAACTGTTTGTGCCCTCCTTCCATGCTAAAGCCAATCCACCAACTGTACCCGTCAAACTAACAATCTTCCATTCCGTAAAATGACAAGATCTCAATTTATTTTCCACCAGACGAGATTGGTTTTTTGTTTCACATAGAAACACAATCTCGGGCGAGTGGGATTGACACATCCCTTTAAGATAATGAATTGTTCGGAGTCTTCGCAAACCGCGACAATTCTATGAAAGAACTCTCATGGCGAATTAAGAGAAAGGAATAAAAAAGGGCATAAAGAAAGAATTAAAGAAAGAAATTGACAAAAATTAAACATTGACCTAAACAGCACAAGAATTCTGTTTTGGAAAACACTCTAGCAGAGTAAGATGAAAGAGTATTTACTCCTCACGTGAAAAATCCAAAGGCGTTTATTTATTTAATTTTAATATTTATTTTATTTATTTAAAAAAAATCCAATAAATAACAATAACAAATGTATAACTAGTTTATAATATTGCATTTTTTGTGACTTTTTATATATATATATATATTACTATGCACATAAGTAGTAGTGCCTGTCAATTAATTTGCTTTTGTCTCATGATTTATTTGAGTTGGATAAGTCTTTATGACTTCTGATATGATCTGTAAATATATCCTTAAAGTAATTTTGAATTTTAATTTTCAATACTTTTCTAACACAAATTACTAACATAATAATACAAAAACAAATATTTTCCATCAGCGATTTATGATCAAAAATGCACACACAAAATAGAATTATGCTGACATGATATATGATATTTTTTTCAAACTCTTTACATTTGTTTAAGCGAACGAGGTAGTTGACTAATCAACTAATTCAAATTGCTTAGCAGACATGATATCTAGGCATAGCAATATAACAGTAAGGGAACAAATAAATATATTAAAAAAATTTTGCATCCATATATTTTTTACATAGTTGTTAACCAAGTAATTTCCTCCACATGCGCGTCCCCCACCCCTCACTCGTTTATCATACACGCGCTACATATAACGTGCTGCAACCTAAAACTTTGCTCAACGTAATCCTTCCACTGCAATTGTTTGCGTTCTTTCTTATTAATCTGCATTGCCTTCGTCGTTCTCCTCTGGTCGCGTTCATCTTCTCATTTTCTTATTTCGATCTGGTTGCATTTATCTTCTTCCTATTCTTCTTCGTTTTCTTCTTCAATCTGCACTTCTGAATCGAAACAATAAATGACTCAACTTCAAATCAGGAGAGCGATTTAGATTACTCTTCTGAAACAAATCAAACTGACAAAGTTTGGATTATTCAATTTTGAATCGAATTGAATGGAATACAATTGCTAATTTGAATTGAATTAAATGGACGGAGGTGTACTGAATTGAATTGAATTGAATTGATAATATGTAAATTGTAGGTAGAGTTATTTGAATTTGACTTTATATAATGGATTATGTTTCGTTCACTCAGTACTATACAATTGTTTTACCATGAGTACTGTGTTTGGTTCATTCTGCAGAAAGCTATTTGAATTTGATTTTATATAATAAATTATGTTTCGTTCACTCAATACTATACAATTGTATTGTGTTCGGTTCACCATGAGTACTGTCATTCTGCACTATTCAAAACTCTTCTTTCTCACCTTCTACTGCTTCTTCACCAGAGGGAGAAGGAGAAAAAGACAAAAAAATACAGCAGCAACAACAACAAAAGAATGACAATTGGGTTTCATGGTTTAGGGTTTTAAGGTTTAGGGTCTATAGGTTCAGGGTTCAGTGTACAGGGGTTCAATGTGTTTCAAACTTTTGGTTCGCCTCGTGTATTAATTTCGGTTCACCGTGTTCATGGTTGAGGGTTTAGAGTTTAGGGGTCTAGGGTTTAGGGTTCAGGATTCAGGGTTCAGGGTTTTAGGGGTTTATGGTTTAGCGTTCAGGGTTCAGAGTTCAGAGTTCAGAGTTTAGGGTTCGGGTTTAGGATTTAGGGTTTAGGGTTTAGGTTTTAGGGTTTTAGGGATTTAGAGTTTACGGGTACAGGGTTCAGTGTTCAGGGTTCTGGTTTTAGTGTTCAGGATTTAGGGTTTAGGATTTAGGGTTCAGTGTTTAGGGGTTCATAATTTTTTGGTAAACAGGAGAGCGATTTGGATTACTCTTCTGAAATGAATCAAACTGTCAAAGTTTGGATTATTCAATTTTGAATCGAATTGAATGGAATGCAATTGCTAATTTGAATTGAATTAAATGGACGGTGGAGTACTGAATTGAATTGAATTGATAATATGTAAATTGTAGGCAGAGTTATTTGAATTTGATTTTATATAATGGATTATGTTTCGTTCACTCAATACTATACAATTGTTTCACCATGAGTACTGTGTTCGGTTTATTCTGCAGAAAGTTGTTTGAATTTGATTTTATATAATGAATTATGTTTCGTTCACTCAGTACTATACAATTGTATTGTGTTCGATTCACCATGAGTACTATATTCGGTTCACCATGAGTATTGTGTTCGTTCATTCTGCACTGTTCAAAACTCTTCTTCCTCACTTTCTATTGCTTCTTCACCAGAGAGAGAAGGAGGAAAAAACAAAAAATACAGCAGCAACAACAATAAAAAAATGACGATAAGGAGAAAACACGTAAAGAAGAAGGAACGCGAAAAAGGAGAAGGAGGAACGCAAAGAAGGCGAAGAAGAAGACACGCATGAGAAGAAGAAGCGCATGAGAAGAAGAAGAAGCGTTGGACAAGAGCGATTTCGTGTGTGTTGGGTGCGTGTATTCCACGTTTCATTTAATGATATTGGGTTTTTTTTGGTATTGGGCCAACTTAGTTACATGGTTACATAGATGTGTAGCATCTCCGATAAATATATATTTATTATCACATTTGTAATAATAATATTAAAACATTATTTAGCCGGATACAATAAATTCTTACTTTGAGTTTTCAGTCAACCTTATTTTGTAGAAAAATAAGGTAGATGATAAAAAGGTTCAGTCATAGAAAGAATTGAGTGCTGAATCAAACAATACAGTTCAAAGGTAGATGATCCAGTCACTCATTTCCATCATAATTGACAACTACTGGAAATGAATCCAATTATCCAAAAGCCAAGAACAGTCCTGAGTTCAATAGTCATCAGGGAGGTAGGTTTCTTCAAAGTACATCATGGATATCACTCTTGATGCAGCATCCAGCAACAATTTTGTCAAAAAGAAAATAAAATACAAAAAATTATGCTAATTCATTATGTCAGAATTGAAGGCAGTGAAAAGTGAAAACACTGATATGAATTGTGTATTTATATGTTAGATTCAACTTGCAAGAGGTACCACTCCGTGCAATGACCGGAACAGATATGGTGAGATACTCTAAGCTGGTGATGATTCTAAATTTCTAACAATTACAAGGTTCCTCCTCAACACATTTCTTTTTACTTGCCTTTTCATCATCCTTTTGGTCATCTTCTAATGTATCTTCTGCTTCTGCATTTTCTTCTGCATCACCTTGACATCTTTTCCTTTGAGGGATAACGGCAAAGAAAGATGTTTTCCAATCCCTTGTCTCCAGGAACTTCAGTAGTATTTCCAACACTTGATTCACAGTAAGAACCTGAAAATAAAACAATAAAGTTATACTACATCAGAAACTTACATTACTTTAAGTGGAGGCCAAATGTGAAATCACTTGTCAGATATCAGTTGAACAAGCACTCGAGGATGTAATAACCATAACGTGCAAAGCAAATACACCAAAATCAGAATTGCAGATGGTACAATAACAATAAGACGTGCAAAGATTTCATTATGGAAATTTCATGCTTTATTGCTGGAAGAAGGGTCAAAATCAGAATTTACATAGTACTTGCATTCAATTTCTGACAGAAAAAGCAATGAGTGCTAAAGATGAATAATACCTGAGAACTAGTCATCTTCATGAAATTTCCAATTGGGAGCTTAGCTGTTTGGATTCCTTGTTCTTCTGCTTTCTTCATGGTTATCCCCTTCCACCGATTCCTATCCACTAAACCACCAATAATATATATCTTCTTCAGATCAAGTTCTTCAAGAACATTGTCTGAATCTGCAGTGAGATATACCAAATTTTCCTTACGATCTTGCAAGGCTTCGATGTAGGATTTTGCTTCCTTCTCAATTATCCACTTATCAAATCCAGGGATCCTTTGTAATTGGTCATCCATCTCTCCACTGCACCCAGTCAGCCAAAGATGGGCAGGGGAAGAGCACCTCCCATTCACTGCATAGCAATACATTATCTGTAGGTTCAATGGCAACAAAGGTAATTCTAGTAGTTAGGAAAGATTCTTCTTTTTGGTGACTAGTTAGGAAAGATTAACGTTAGTTGGAGGTGAAAATCCAGAATAAGCTGCAATCAATTTTCTTTTCTTTCCCTTTTTAGTTTGGCAAGGCCTATAATTTTATGAAAAACGAAAGCAAACCAAAATTTCTGCCAACAAATGGGTGCTTATTGATTCACAGATGGTTAAATAGACAGTACTATTTATGCTATCTAATGCTATTGCCACCTATATTTTCTGATGAACTTTCTATGTATGTCCCATGCTCTAATTTTATACATACACACTACACTAGCTACAGAAATACAGCACAAAGTTGAAATACCAAGGGCTTGTTTGGATGAACTTTTACAAAGAAATCTTTTTTCAAGTGATTTTTTTTTGAAAGATCTTTTAGAAAAATAAAAATAATTTCATGTTTAGATATCTATTGTAAAAGTTTCTTTTTACCTAACAAAGTAACAATTATGTTTGGATACAACAATATAAAAGTAATTTTCTTTTGTTAAAAAGCATCTTTTTTTTAAAGTAAAAAAAGATCTTTTAACAAAATGAAAATTATAACTTCTAAAAGAAAATAATTTTTTGTTTTTTCTATTATTTTTACTTTTACCACTAAAATTTTGCCAAACACACTGAAAAAAAAAAAATCTTTTTCTAACAACTTAATGACATTCAAACAAACTCTAATTGGATATAAGATTAAGAAAAAGTAAAGTGCTCCTTCTCATTCTCCTAAACCTTGCACACTACGAAATTCTTTTGTATCCCTCATTTGATCAATTTTCTCAATGGGACTTCAACCTCACTTGATCATTACAAAAAGCTGCAATGATCATTACAAAAAGCTGCAATTTTATCTTCTTTTTTTGGGCTAATGCTTTCAACTTGAAGAATACTGAATACCTACACAATACACATGTTTACAGGGCACTTACTAGCACATTTCACAACATTCAATAGTGTTGAGTGATTGAGTCTACTAATATCCAAACATCAGATTACGTGACTTTAGTATAATATCCTCCAGTATCAGCTTAATTTGAATACAGAAAAGTTCACTCCTTTGTATTAAAAAAAACGAGAATTAACAAAGAAAATTAAACAATGAAAAACAGCAATAGCATTATAGCAATAACAATGAAGGAACCTGTTGAACGAGGCTGTGGATTTCGTTAGGGTTCATGAGGTGAGCGAACTCGAGGTCAACGACGACGTTTTGGCCATTCTCCCTGGCTCCACAAAGTCTCTCTCTCTTCTCATCCTTCTCTCTCGACCTCTGCTCCATCCTCTCCTTGCGGAGGCTCCTCCGCGACTCCAACAGCTTCTCCTTCTCCTCCTCCGTCTCGCCTCCCACCTCTGCATCTTCGCTAACTTCTTCTGCGCATTCTTCGACAGAGGAGGAGCACCTGCCTCAGAAACCAGAGGTTTCTCGGGGGCATTTTCGTCATTCAGGTACGGCTCCTCCGTTTGTACGGTGGCCTCGCCGTCTCCGTCGGCGGCGCGTGGCTCCTCCGACTCCGGCATTGTTATAGTTAGGGATTTGTGGTTTGCGGTGTGGTGTTGGTGTTGGGTTTTGGGAGAGTGTTTAGGGCTGATTCGTAATACTAACTCAGTGCCATGTCTAATTTGGTAAATTCGTATGTGGCGACTTTTATTTTCAAGAGCGCTAAAATGTTTCCATGTTAGCGGCAAATGCAAAAATATTTCCATGTTATAAAGGTTCCCAATACTGTCTTTCCCTTCTATTTATATAATTTTTGTCCCTTTAATAATAATATTAATAAACAATTTTATGAAAAGTTTTTTTTCTTAGAGCAACTCCAATGCTAAGAAATAGAGTTCCTCTTCTAACATATGGGGACTCAATTACCATTGGAGTGAAAAGGAAAAGAGAGCTCTTCACGGAGATCAAGGTTGAGAGTCCCTCTAAGCAGGGACTTGCAACAACCAATAAAATCATGCCATGTGGTAAGTTAATAAAAAAAATAAAAAATATATTAAATATATATTAAATACTTATATATCTATTTAATTAATTATTTATATTAATTATTTAATAATTAGTTATATTAAATTATAATTAATATAAATAATTATGTTAAATCAATATCAAATATTATTTATATTGTTATATTAAATCATAATTAATTAAATTTATTTTACATAAAAAATAAATTTAATTTTTACATATTATAAAATAATTTTTAGTTA